>NC_052955.1:14192934-14360704 GCF_013358895.1 Oreochromis aureus | reverse complement strand
GAGCCCTTGGAATTTTTAAGGTTGCGCAAATCATTCAAAAGTTACGGTAATGCTTGGTGGAAAACTCAATATCCCACAATTCATAGCACGCCTCTACAGAGTGAACAATGGCGGCCACCACTTCGCTTTTATATGTCTTTATTCGTGTTTCTAGGTCACAAAATAAGCTTTTTAAGATATTTTCAGGCGAGAATGTAGGTGTGTAAACTTCAAATATCTGCTTGTTTTATCAAGACATCCCATATTTAGCGACAGTGCTCTGACCACGCCGGTCCTGCCTGACAGCTAGCCGGCTACCTAGCTGGCTACCTAGCTAGCTGCCGACTTGGCTGCAAATGGATAGCGAGGGACTCTCTCTGTCGTTTCACCTCCTGGTCTCTCGCAAATGCTCGCATAGAATCGGAGTTACAGCTGGATGTGGAAAAAATAACTGAGTTGTTTGGTGGTGGAGCTACAACAGAGGGCAGCTACCCACCGGTGTGTGACAGAAAGGACATGCCGCCAACGAGACATATGAGGCCGGGCAGGCGTTGCTAACGCGGTGGTCAATCATGGATCAGGGAAAGCGAAGGCAGGAGCGTGAGGTGAACTGAATTTCAGGTAAGAAGTTATGAACTGCACTCTATTTGGGTCAGATATAAACCAAGTTTAGGTGTAGTTTATTTAGCAGCAGTTCTCTTATGTGTTGCTGATAGTCGGCTAGCTAGCTAGCGCCGCTAGCATAGTTAGCTTCAGCGCCGCTAGCAACCCTTCGTGAAAAAGCACCCAGGCTTGGCTTATATTGAGGCGGGTGAAACTCGTGTCAGCACCGGTCGCTCTCTATTTGGGTCAGATATAAACCGAGTTTAGGTGTAGTTTATTTAGCAGCAGTTCTCTTATGTGTTGCTGATAGTCGGTTAGCTAGCTAGCGCCGCTAGCATAGTTAGCTCGCTACCGCTAGCAACCCTTCGTGAAAAAGCACCCAGGCTTGGCTTATATTGAGGCGGGTGAAACTCGTGTCAGCACCGGTCGCTCTCTATTTGGGTCAGATATAAACCGAGTTTAGGTGTAATTTATTTTCGTTGACCTTTACAATCGTAATGCCACGGGAGTTTATATACAGCTGTGTGCGCACTAAGTTACTGACGTTGGACTTTATTTTATTCATTAGGGTTAGTTCATAGAGTTGCCGCACAAACGGAATCGCCCCACATTCAGAGAAAACATTATGATTTATTCTGTCGTTACGAAGCCTCCCTGTCATTCTCTCGCGTGTTGAAACGTCAATCATGAAACTGATCAATGATCGGCTGTTCGCTCTTATTTATCGCGCTAAACAACAGCAGCACGTTTAAGCTTGATCAGCTGTTGTTAGAATTCTTTTGATTTTAATTTCTAGTATCAGCTGATGTTTGCTGGAGCATGAAGATGAAATCAGGAGATGTCCTTACTGAATCATCAGAGCTGAACTGGTGATGGAGAAACAGGTTTACACTTTAGGTGACATGAATGAGTTGAAGGGAAGTTATGAGTTGTTTCTGAGAGACAAAGACCAAGCTCCTTTTTGTGTAGCTGACAGCTGGTAACTGTGCAGGGGCGGATCTAGCAAAGCTTTTAGGGGGGAAGCTGGGGCATTAACAGAGAAAGGTGGACACAAAGATATACTTTTCTTTCTTACTCTCATATAAAATATTTAGCTTTTATTAAATAGTTATCTGAATCTCACAACCAAAGTTTGTATAATAATACACAGGATTGGCTGTAGACCATTGTTCATAATTCAGAACACTGTGTAAAAATAACAAAAACAAAAAGTGAATGCATGTGTGAAAAGTGGTCTATAATGTAATGCTTCAAAGTGTGTTCATGCAAACATTGTCGGGTCTGCCGTGGTACAATGGGACTTCTGCTCATGAACCTGTGTGCACAGCGCCTGCAAATCGGCGCTGTACAAAGTAACTTCATCTTTACACAAAACTGTAAGCTGTCATCTGTGAAGCGTGAGCGGTGTTTGTTTTACCATAGTTCATGGTGGAGAATGGCTGCTCTTCTGAGTTTTGCTCTCTGTAGCCGTATGAATGGCAAACTACAGTGATTAGCAGCGGCATAGGCACATAAAATTTCTTCTGAAATTTTCGCTTTCTAGTTATTCTTATTATTATTATTCTCCATCTTCCGCCTAAATTTACGCACGTATCACGCCCGCAGTTTTGAGACAAGCTTCATATATGTTACCTCATTTTGTGCGGCCGGATCTGGAATGGTGTGCTATGACTTTTGGTGTTTATGAATTTTATAGTTTTTAAATATTAATATTTTAGTGAAAATTTTCCCCGCTCCTCTGCCAAACAGTTTTGACATTAGGATTACATATGTTAGATCATTTTGTGCAGCTGGAGCTGGACTATTATGTTGTGACTTTTGGTGTTTATGACTTTTATAGTTTTTAAATATTAATATTTTAGTGCAAATTTAGGCCAATTCATCTTTTGGCGCCAAATAAACAGACTTCATTTGTGGTGTGTTGGCTCTCTCTAGTGGTATGCCGAGTGGTACAGCCTGTCTACCCTTATTTGGATTACCGTAATGATGACAATTTCAACGGTGCGCACAGCGTCGCTGCTTTCAGGAGCCATTGGAATTTTTAAGGTTGCGCAAATCATTCAAAAGTTACGGTAATGCTTGGTTGAAAACTCAATATCCCACAATTCATAGCACGCCTCTACAGAGTGAACAATGGCGGCCACCACTTCGTTTTATATGTCTTTTATTCGTGTTTCTAGGTCACAAAATAAGCTTTTAAGATATTTTCAGGCGAGAATGTAGGTGTGTAAACTTCAAATATCTGCTTGTTTTATCAAGACATCCCATATTTAGCGACAGTGCTCTGACTACGTCGGTCCTGCCTGACAGCTAGCCGGTTACCTAGCTAGCTGCCGCGACTTGGCTGCAAATGGATAGCGAGGGGACTCTCTCTCTCCTTTCACCTCCCGGTCTCTCGCAAATGCTCGCATAGAATCGGAGTTACAGCTGGATGTGGAAAAATAACTGAGTTGTTTGGTGGTGGAGCTACAACAGAGGGCAGCTACCCAACGGTGTGTGACAGAAAGGACATGCCGCCAACGAGACATATGAGGTCGGGCAGGCGATTGCTAACGCGGTGGTCAATCATGGATCAGGGAAAGCGAAGGCAGGAGCGTGAGGTGAACTGAATTTCAGGTAAGAAGTTATGAACTGCACTCTATTTGGGTCAGATATAAACAGAGTTTAGGTGTAGTTTATTTAGCAGCAGTTCTCTTATGTGTTGCTGATAGTCCGGCTAGCTAGCTAGCGCCGCTAGCATAGTTAGCTCAACGCCGCTAGCAACCCTTCGTGAAAAAGCACCCAGTCTTGGCTTATATTGAAGCGGGTGAAACTCGTGTCAGCACCGGTCGCTTCTCTATTTGGGTCAGATATAAACCGAGTTTAGGTGTAGTTTATTTAGCAGCAGTTCTCTTATGTGTTGCTGATAGTCGGTTAGCTAGCTAGCGCCGCTAGCATAGTTAGCTCACGCCGCTAGCAACCCTTCGTGAAAAAGCACCCAGGCTTGGCTTATATTGAGGCGGGTGAAACTCGTGTCAGCACCCGTCGCTTCTCTATTTGGGTCAGATATAAACCGAGTTTAGGTGTAATTTATTTTCGTTGACCTTTTACAATCGTAATGCCACGGGTGTTTATATACAGCTGTGTGCGCACTAAGTTACTGACGTTGGACTTTATTTTATTCATTAGGGTTAGTTCATAGAGTTGCCGTGCCGCATAAACGGAATCGTCCCACATTCAGAGAAAACATTATGATTTATTCTGTCGCACGAAGCCTCCCCTGTCATTCTCTCTCGTGTTGAAACGTCAATCATGAAACTGATCAATGATCGGCTGTTCGCTCTTATTTATCGCGCTAAACAACAGCAGCACGTTTAAGCTTGATCAGCTGTTGTTAGAATTCTTTTGATTTTAATTTCTAGTATCAGCTGATGTTTGCTGGAGCATGAAGATGAAATCAGGAGATGTCCTTACTGAATCATCAGAGCTGAACTGGTGATGGAGAAACAGGTTTACACTTTAGGTGACATGAATGAGTTGAAGGAAGTTATGAGTTGTTTCTGAGAGACAAAGACCAAGCTCCTTTTTGTGTAGCTGACAGCTGGTAACTGTGCAGGGCGGATCTAGCAAAGCTTTTAGGGGGAGCTAGGGCATTAACAGAGAAAGGTGGACACAAAGATATACTTTTCTTTTCTTACTCTCATATAAAATATTTAGCTTTTATTAAATAGTTATCTGAATCTCACAACCAAAGTTTGTATAATAATACACAGGATTGGCTGTAGACCATTGTTCATAATTCAGAACACTGTAAAAATAACAAAAACAAAAAGTGAATGCATGTGTGAAAAGTGGTCTATAATGTAATGCTTCAAAGTGTGTTCATGCAAACATTGTCGGGTCTGCCGTGGTACAATGGGACTTCTGCTCATGAACCTGTGTGCACAGCGCCTGCAAATCGGCGCTGTACAAAGTAACTTCATCTTTACACAAAACTGTAAGCTGTCATCTGTGAAGCGTGAGCGGTGTTTGTTTTACCATAGTTCATGGTGGAGAATGGCTGCTCTTCTGAGTTTTGCTCTCTGTAGCCGTATGAATGGCAAACTACAGTGATTAGCAGCGCATAGGCACACATAAAATTTCTTCTGAAATTTTCGCTTAGTTATTATGTGTGCCTATGCCAAGAGGCACACATATTACTATTCCTCGGATTTATTATTATTATTATTATTATTATTATTATTCTCCAGTTTCGCCTGAAATTTTGCAGCTTAATCTCGCCCGCAGTTTTGAGACAAGCTTCATATATGTTACCTCATTTTGTGCGGCCGGATCTGGAATGGTGTGCTATGACTTTTGGTGTTTATGAATTTTATAGTTTTTTAAATATTAATATTTTAGTGAAAATTTTCCCCGCGCCCTCTGCCAAACAGTTTTGACATTAGGGTTACATATGTTAGATCATTTTGTGCGGCTGGAGCTGGACTATTATGTTATGACTTTTGGTGTTTATAACTTTTATAGTTTTTAAATATTAATATTTTAGTGCAAATTTAGGCCAATTCATCTTTTGGCGCCAAATAAACAGACTTCATTTGTGGTGTCTTGGCTCTCTCTAGTGGTATGCCGGGAGTGGTACAGCCTGTGTACCCTTATTTGGATTACCGTAATGATGACAATTTCAACGGTGCGCACAGCGCCGCTGCTTTCAGGAGCCCTTGGAATTTTTAAGGTTGCGCAAATCATTCAAAAGTTACGGTAATGCTTGGTGGAAAACTCAATATCCCACAATTCATAGCACGCCTCTACAGAGTGAACAATGGCGGCCACCACTTCGTTTTTATATGTCTTTTATTCGTGTTTCTAGGTCACAAAATAAGCTTTTAAGATATTTTCAGGCGAGAATGTAGGTGTGTAAACTTCAAATATCTGCTTGTTTTATCAAGACATCCCATATTTAGCGACAGTGCTCTGACCACGTCGGTCCTGCCTGACAGCTAGCCGGCTACCTAGCTGGCTACCCAGCTAGCTGCCGCGCTTGGCTGCAAATGGATAGCGAGGGACTCTCTCTGTCGTTTCACCTCCCTGGTCTCTCGCAAATGCTCGCAGACAGAATCGCAGTTACAGCTGGATGTGGAAAAATAACTGAGTTGTTTGGTGGTGGAGCTACAACAGAGGGCAGCTACCCACCGTGTGTGACAGAAAGGACATGCCGCCAACGAGACATATGAGGCCGGGCAGGCGATTGCTAACGCGGTGGTCAATCATGGATCAGGAAAGCGAAGGCAGGAGCGTGAGGTGAACTGAATTTCAGGTAAGAAGTTATGAACTGCACTCTATTTGGGTCAGATATAAACCGAGTTTAGGTGTAGTTTATTTAGCAGCAGTTCTCTTATGTGTTGCTGATAGTCGGTTAGCTAGCTAGCGCCGCTAGCATAGTTAGCTCGGCGCCGCTAGCAACCCTTCGTGAAAAAGCACCCAGGCTTGGCTTATATTGAGGCGGGTGAAACTCGTGTCAGCACCGGTCGCTCTATTTGGGTCAGATATAAACCGAAGTTTAGGTGTAGTTTATTTAGCAGCAGTTCTCTTATGTGTTGCTGATAGTCAAGTTAGCTAGCTAGCGCCGCTAGCATAGTTAGCTCGCTACCGCTAGCAACCCTTCGTGAAAAAGCACCCAGGCTTGGCTTATATTGAGGCGGTGAAACTCGTGTCAGCACCCGTCGCTTCTCTATTTGGGTCAGATATAAACCGAGTTTAGGTGTAATTTATTTTCGTTGACCTTTACAATCGTAATGCCACGGGAGTTTATATACAGCTGTGTGCGTATTTAAGTTACTGACGTTGGACTTTATTTTATTCATTAGGGTTAGTTCATAGAGTTGCCGTGCCGCATAAACGGAATCGTCCCACATTCAGAGAAAACATTATGATTTATTCTGTCGTTCTGAAGCCTCCCTGTCATTCTCTCGCGTGTTGAAACGTCAATCATGAAACTGATCAATGATCGGCTGTTCGCTCTTATTTATCGCGCTAAACAACAGCAGCACGTTTAAGCTTGATCAGCTGTTGTTAGAATTCTTTTGATTTTAATTTCTAGTATCAGCTGATGTTTGCTGGAGCATGAAGATGAAATCAGGAGATGTCCTTACTGAATCATCAGAGCTGAACTGGTGATGGAGAAACAGGTTTACACTTTAGGTGACATGAATGAGTTGAAGGGAAGTTATGAGTTGTTTCTGAGAGACAAAGACCAAGCTCTTTTTGTGTAGCTGACAGCTGGTAACTGTGCAGGGGCGGATCTAGCAAAGCTTTTAGGGGGGAGCTAGGGCATTAACAGAGAAAGGTGGACACAAAGATATACTTTTCTTTCTTACTCTCATATAAAATATTTAGCTTTTATTAAATAGTTATCTGAATCTCACAACCAAAGTTTGTATAATAATACACAGGATTGGCTGTAGACCATTGTTCATAATTCAGAACACTGTGTAAAAATAACAAAAACAAAAAGTGAATGCATGTGTGAAAAGTGGTCTATAATGTAATGCTTCAAAGTGTGTTCATGCAAACATTGTCGGGTCTGCCGTGGTACAATGGGACTTCTGCTCATGAACCTGTGTGCACAGCGCCTGCAAATCGGGCGCTGTACAAAGTAACTTCATCTTTACACAAAACTGTAAGCTGTCATCTGTGAAGCGTGAGCGGTGTTTGTTTTTACCATAGTTCATGGTGGAGAATGGCTGCTCTTCTGAGTTTTGCTCTCTGTAGCCGTATGAATGGCAAACTACAGTGATTAGCAGCGGCATAGGCACACATAAAATTTCTTCTGAAATTTTCGCTTTCTAGTTCTTATTATTATTATTCTCCATCTTCCGCCTAAACCGGCACGTATCACGCCCGCAGTTTTGAGACAAGCTTCATATATGTTACCTCATTTTGTGCGGCCGGATCTGGAATGGTGTGCTATGACTTTTGGTGTTTATGAATTTTATAGTTTTTTAAATATTAATATTTTAGTGAAAATTTTCCCGCGCTCCTCTGCCAAACAGTTTTGACATTAGGATTACATATGTTAGATCATTTTGTGCGGCTGGAGCTGGACTATTATGTTGTGACTTTTGGTGTTTATGACTTTTATAGTTTTTAAATATTAATATTTTAGTGCAAATTTAGGCCAATTCATCTTTTGGCGCCAAATAAACAGACTTCATTTGTGGTGTGTTGGCTCTCTCTAGTGGTATGCCGGGAGTGGTACAGCCTGTCTCACCCTTATTTGGATTACCGTAATGATGACAATTTCAACGGTGCGCTAGCGTCGCTGCTTTCAGGAGCCATTGGAATTTTTAAGGTTGCGCAAATCATTCAAAAGTTACGGTAATGCTTGGTTGAAAACTCAATATCCCACAATTCATAGCACGCCTCTACAGAGTGAACAATGGCGGCCACCACTTCGTTTTATATGTCTTTTATTCGTGTTTCTAGGTCACAAAATAAGCTTTTAAGATATTTTCAGGCGAGAATGTAGGTGTGTAAACTTCAAATATCTGCTTGTTTTATCAAGACATCCCATATTTAGCGACAGTGCTCTGACTACGTCGGTCCTGCCTGACAGCTAGCCGGCTACCTAGCTAGCTGCCGCACTTGGCTGCAAATGGATAGCGAGGGGACTCTCTCTCTCTCCTTTCACCTCCCGGTCTCTCGCAAATGCTCGCATAGAATCGGAGTTACAGCTGGATGTGGGAAAAATAACTGAGTTGTTTGGTGGTGGAGCTACAACAGAGGGCAGCTACCCACCGGTGTGTGACAGAAAGGACATGCCGCCAACGAGACATATGAGGCCGGGCAGGCGATTGCTAACGCGGTGGTCAATCATGGATCAGGAAAGCGAAGGCAGGAGCGTGAGGTGAACTGAATTTCAGGTAAGAAGTTATGAACTGCACTCTATTTGGGTCAGATATAAACAGAGTTTAGGTGTAGTTTATTTAGCAGCAGTTCTCTTATGTGTTGCTGATAGTCGGCTAGCTAGCTAGCGCCGCTAGCATAGTTAGCTCGCCGCTAGCAACCCTTCGTTGAAAAGCACCCAGTCTTGGCTTATATTGAAGCGGGTGAAACTCGTGTCAGCACCGGTCGCTCTCTATTTGGGTCAGATATAAACCGAGTTTAGGTGTAGTTTATTTAGCAGCAGTTCTCTTATGTGTTGCTGATAGCCGGTTAGCTAGCTAGCGCCGCTAGCATAGTTAGCTCACGCCGCTAGCAACCCTTCGTGAAAAAGCACCCAGGCTTGGCTTATATTGAGGCGGGTGAAACTCGTGTCAGCACCGGTCGCTCTCTATTTGGGTCAGATATAAACCGAGTTTAGGTGTAATTTATTTTCGTTGACCTTTACAATCGTAATGCCACGGGTGTTTATATACAGCTGTGTGCGCACTAAGTTACTGACGTTGGACTTTATTTTATTCATTAGGGTTAGTTCATAGAGTTGCCGTGCCGTACAAAGCGGAATCGCCCCACATTCAGAGAAAACATTATGATTTATTCTGTCGTTACGAAGCCTCCCCTGTCATTCTCTCGCGTGTTGAAACGTCAATCATGAAACTGATCAATGATCGGCTGTTCGCTCTTATTTATCGCGCTAAACAACAGCAGCACGTTTAAGCTTGATCAGCTGTTGTTAGAATTCTTTTGATTTTAATTTCTAGTATCAGCTGATGTTTGCTGGAGCATGAAGATGAAATCAGGAGATGTCCTTACTGAATCATCAGAGCTGAACTGGTGATGGAGAAACAGGTTTACACTTTAGGTGACATGAATGAGTTGAAGGAAGTTATGAGTTGTTTCTGAGAGACAAAGACCAAGCTCCTTTTTTGTGTGTAGCTGACAGCTGGTAACTGTGCAGGGGCGGATCTAGCAAAGCTTTAGGGGGGAGCTAGGGCATTAACAGAGAAAGGTGGACACAAAGATATACTTTTCTTTCTTACTCTCATATAAAATATTTAGCTTTTATTAAATAGTTATCTGAATCTCACAACCAAAGTTTGTATAATAATACACAGGATTGGCTGTAGACCATTGTTCATAATTCAGAACACTGTAAAAATAACAAAAACAAAAAGTGAATGCATGTGTGAAAAGTGGTCTATAATGTAATGCTTCAAAGTGTGTTCATGCAAACATTGTCGGGTCTGCCGTGGTACAATGGGACTTCTGCTCATGAACCTGTGTGCACAGCGTCTGCAAATCGGCGCTGTACAAAGTAACTTCATCTTTACACAAAACTGTAAGCTGTCATCTGTGAAGCGTGAGCGGTGTTTGTTTTTACCATAGTTCATGGTGGAGAATGGCTGCTCTTCTGAGTTTTGCTCTCTGTAGCCGTATGAATGGCAAACTACAGTGATTAGCAGCGGCATAGGCACACATAAAATTTCTTCTGAAATTTTCGCTTTCTAGTTGTTATTTAACATTGAGATTTTTTGTAAAAAATGTTAAAATAAAATGTAAGACTTATAATTACTTAGAATGTCTTTTTAACACATGGATATGTTAAATAAAGAATATGTCTATGACGATCACTACAATATAATCATTTTTCTTTTTCTCAGTGTTGTGTCAAGTTGTTAACTTTATCCAAAAAAATTGTATACTGTCCCTAACAGTGCATACCTTGAATTATGTAATCGAAAATATAAGTAAATTTATATATGTTACTTTACCATATTTTTGTATAGCTTCTATATTCCATGATTGTAATACTGATGCAAGCATATGGATACACTTTGTTACAGGCTTGTGGGATGAATTTTGTGTAGCTTGTTGCAGGCTGTGCCCTAAACAGTAAATGACATACATCCTGGGGCTTATATTGTATAAATATAGAAATTAGAAAAATTTTGATATCTTTTATTATGTGTCAGATTTCACATGGTTTACATTATTTTAAAATGCAAATGAACTGATTAGTTCTATTTTTAATGATAGTTTCAAATATGTAGATTTTTTTTTATAATTGTAACTTTATAGGGTAAAATTAATCTAAAAGCATTGAATCGTTTAGCACCACACCTACTGACTGCAATTACTCCCTGCTTTATAGGAAAGTCATGAATATATGCAACACCTGAGCAGTATCATAACATTTTTGTAACATAGGAGGTGTCCTTTTTTGTTTAAAAGGTCATCTCAGAGCACAGCACTAGCTCATACTGTACTGAAAATGGTAAACCAATCCCAGGATTTTTTTTTACCATTATTTTTATAAAGCTTGATGATCTGTGACCCACTTGTGTTTTTTTAAGAACTACACCCTGATCTCAGTGTCTGTTCTCACATAAATTTTAGGTGTTGGTTCAGGTTGTGTACTTTAGAGGAAGCCTCCAGCAGTGTCCTTAATACTTATTTAGCAATGGCACATAGAGGCGTGGTTAAGCAAATGCTTTCTGGTTCAGTCTGTACTTCACAGACTGCAAAGAGCAATATTCTTTCACTTTCTGATATTTACTTTATTAATCGTACCATAGCATACTACAATGTTAAAAAAATAAAATAAAATAAAATTATTCCAGAAGAAAAATTAAAATGTAATATTAGCATTTAGAGCAGTTTTTGGGGGGGTGGGTGAGGGTGGGGCTGGTGAGACAAAAGTACACACTCCGTCAATTCTAAGGTTTTACATATCAGGATATAATAAAAATCATAGTTAATTAGTTAAATACAACCTCAGATTAACATTCAAAATGGGGTTATTGTCATTATTTTTTTTAACAGAAAATAAGTCAAAATGCAGAAGTAATGTGTGAAAAACTAAGTACACCCTTACTGCTGCCATTAAGAGAGTGGAATTAAGACAATAAGTAGCAGCTAGATGACACTAATCACATGTACTTGATTAATTGAGCACGTGCAAGTACGACCACCTAAAAGCAGTTGTTTTGGCACTTCTTTGGACTAAAGCATTTAGTTGTGTGTTAACTATGTCAAGGAGAAAAGACATCAGCAATGATCTTAGTTGACAACTGTTGAAATGACAACAGGTGTGCTTTTTTTTTTTTTTTTTTTTACCATGACTGTATATACTGTTACTGGAAACTGGAAGGTAATGTAAAGTCACCATGTTTTATATGCAAAATTTTAATTTGTAAACTCTAACCACCAGGTGAACATAATAAAGTTTTAAAATACTTCATAGGGTCATAGTATCCATTGGGATTTTCTGCTCAGCGGAGCTGAGTGACAGCTCTCTTGATGAATTCAACATTGCAGTAGGGTGACAAGATCTGAAGACCAGATATGAGTAGTATTATTATGGTTTATTAGTGCTTTGTATTTTACTTGAATTCAATGTCCTAACTCCCTCTTAAACACATACAATACATTGAAGGGTTTTGTTTTTGTTTTTAAGGGCTCATGCAAGAAGTTAACTATTGTTAACTATTGCTTATTGCTCTTCTATCAGGTAATTATGTGACAATCTCATCCTTTACAGAGCCACATATTTTTGGCTTATGTAACTGGCTTATATAAACTAGATACAGGACACTGTGTTGTTATGTGGGCAAAGTGGACACATGCCCAGGACCCTGGAGACAATGAGGCCCTCTGATAAGCTGTGCACTCCTCCTGTTCATATAAAGCCTCCAGCACTGAGACGAAAGTTATTATAGTTAACTAAAACTAAACTAAAACAAGAAGAATGGTTCTCTGGAAATGTTTAAGATGACAAAAAAATAATTAAGGACAACATTTTAAAGGGCACCTGTCACTTATGGGCATTGAAACTAAACTATGTGGCAGCTGGACTTTAATAATTAAAATAAAATAGTTTCTAAAAATTCTTGCTATGCACACGCACACTATTTACATGAAATACCACAACCACAGTCTAGAATCCTAAAACAAATGCTTCCAAAAGCTTGGAAAAAAAAAGACAGCCAAGGTTGATGCATTTCTGAGGTCACCTGGGAAATCATTCCAGAATGTTGGTGCAAGGTCAGCAAAGATGCCCTTTTTGAAATAAGCTTGGGCTGCAGGATGGTCTAGAATGATTGGGAAGCAGACTTTAATGATCTTGTGGCAGGAGGTGCAAAACCAATTAAAGCTTTAAATACAGTGCCAAAAAGACACCAGAAGATTTTTAAAGTGTGTTTGACTCCTTCAGGTTTATGTAATGTTCTGATTCTAGCTGTATATATATAATAAACAATATGAGTTGCAAGCATAATCGTATTACTGTATTGTGTAATTGTACTCTTGTGTATAGGTTGCATTGTGTTGCATGTTCAGGGTCTGTGGTTATAAGAGGGAAAAGAAATGTTGACCTTGTCGTGTAACAAATATACACATTGTACTTTGGGGAAAATTCTTCCCTTCTTGACATTCTTGACATTGAGTGATGGTGAGCAGGTACTGATGTTTCTAAACAAGAAAAGGAAGAAAAAGAGATTTATTACGAGTTAATCAATTTTTTTACAAGAATGCAGCAGCAGGGGAAATTCATTGTTTCATCCAGGAGTTGAAGCTGTATCACAGCAGCTTTCATACATATATCAGTCTGTCAGTGGGGTAGTTTGAACTCTTGGTGGCAGAGTGGGGACCACATCTGAGGAGGCAGAAATAACGTCAGAGGGCCTACCTGGAGCAGTGGAGGTGGATGGATTGATCTAAATATTGATAGTACCGGTACCAAAGCTGATATTGGTATCAGATCGATACTAGCACGATAGGACTGATACTCTGTTTCTAGCCTCTAATTTCAGTATGTAGCTGACTGAATCATGGGGAAATGAAAAAATATACCTCAAAAATTCAGTATGAAAAATTTCAGAACCTTTCTGTATTGACTGTCATGTCTATATTGTGTCTATATTGTGTCTATATTATACTGTCATTTATATTATATCTATAAAGCTGTGTTTGTTATGTTAAATAATTATTCTGAAAAGTGTAAATCACAGTTATTTAGTGTTCATTAAAATGTGTATAGAACCTGAAAACTGATGATGATTCATCTCATACGTCATGACACATTGCTCTCTACATAAGCTACCTTTATAAGTTAGAAGTATCAGTATTGGTATTGGCAATACTGGCCAAGTATTCACTTAGTATCAGATCGCAGAAGCGCACAGCACAACAGAGCAGTGCCTAGCTGTGCGTCTGAGGTAAAATGGTAGTGTTTCACTATTTGTGTATATAGTACTGGTGTGCTTTTTGAGCAACAAGCGCACTTGTTGCCTAATGCCTAAAAACTATGCTTCTTACAATGTACCTGGAAACTCCTTTTAACCTTCCACATAACCTGAAGAGTACCTCCTCATGAGTGAATGATAGTTTTCCTTGAGAAGTCTTAATCAAGCTTAATGCAATGGTCTGGTCAGATCTGTTTTTTAGGATCTAAAAATTAAGCTTGCTTTGAAAAGTTAAATGCTGCAAAATCAACCAGTGAAATTAAGCAGTGAAATTAAGCGGGTTGGTGTGAATGGCTGAATTAGGTATAGTTCAAGTCCAAGAAATATTTGTAACACGTGAAAGATTTTAAATGACCCAAAGACTACTGATAACAAGTTTGTGTGCTTAAATCTAGCAAATTTGCACATTGAACAAAGAGGGAAAAGGTGCCCACAAGGTCACTTTTGCCCAGGACGCCATATCAGGTAACTCCAGCAACGAAAATAACTCCTTCAGGAGTACCTGAGGCGGGAACCTGTGGAATAAACCAGAAACTGTTTGGCACTGCTGGGTCATTCTCCTCAGTGTGTTTGCTAGTAATTGCTAGAAACGAAACTTCAACTTTAGTTTTTTTTCACTCTGTATTTTCCTGATAGCAACTGCTTTGGAAATCTGCTGACGGTATTTTTAATTGGACCGCTGGTCGAGGCAGTCGAAACTGACGGGAGAGGATTGGCCAGCATCGCTCCTCCTGTGTTCTAGAGAGTTCGGAGTGGGAATAATATTGAGGAGGTCCGGCCGCTCCCACACACATACACACACACTACTGACTGATAGCGGGGATCAGGACCCGTCACACCCAGTCACTCAGGGCGAAGGCAACCTGCGCCACAGTAGGAAAACAACAGAGGTGAGTATAGAGAGGAGAAGCGTGTGGCATGCTAACTTCAAGTGGTTAGCGTCACGTTAACATCATTAACGGCTGCAGTGTGGTAATCTAAGCTAGTTGGTGCTTTTGTTTGCTGTTGTTTTGTTATTAGGCTTATCTTACTGCCACACATCCTTAAGTATGCATGTTAAGTCTAGCTTAACCGATAGGATGCTTGACAGTTAGAATGACAAACAACAGGTATAAACTGCTACTGCTGCTGCATGTTCCCTCTTACCCAAAACTGTCGGGATGAAGTTTCTAATATGCGTTAAAGTTGCATAAAGTGGGAAGAAAGATCCAGAAAGTTCGCAGGCTTCTGAAATATGAAAGGGCACGCCCACTCGCACTGCTGCTGATAGATTGGCATGGACTTGCTGCTGCACAGTCACTCTTTCCCGTCATCACTCCCAAAACAAATGCATTGCAGTGTCCATAAACAGTGTTAGCGAAGCACATCAGTATAAACAGCAGTCAGTGCAATTTGCAAATTCAGCTGCAAGTTGTCATATTTTGCAAATTAAGAATGCAAGCTAAAACCTACCTGTCATTATCTTTATCAATATAGGAATGTTCATGCAGACTGTAATAAATCATAGCTAAAATCAACCCACTGTTAATCACAGTCCGAACTGGGGCTTTACCACTTATCCAAGTTATTAAGTTTGCTCTTTTTGAGAGACTAATCAGTTTATATATATATTTATATATCAATCAGCTCTGCTTTGCATTTTGCTAACCCAAGCCATAAAGCCCTGGCTGTTATCAAACTGCCAGTCTCCACATTTCTGCTGCACCACTACTGGCAGCATGCCCCACAGGAGGAACCCACCCACCCACTGGCATGAAAAGTTTGTTATAATGACCTCCCATGTGGTTTAAGATTAGGGTATCATTACAGTGTGTTGGTAATCTGCTACTGTAGCAACAGTAAACATGGCTTTTCCTATTTATCTGTTTTCCCAACGTTTTCCACGTAGTTTCACTCAGAAATGTATTGATAGAATCCCTTTTGTAGTTTATATTTTTGAGATTATAAAACAGAATATAGAATATTAGTTTCTTATAATGGCCACTAGAAGTGATTTTGGATGGCGCATTCTTGTTAGACCAGCAGCAGTCTGCACACTAAAAACACAGAGATAAAAATTTTGATTTTGATTATAAGTGTCCAAATACCTTATTCTTGGAAGAGGCCCATGCTTTCCTGTCGTCCCTTGTTAATGTAATAAAGGCACTTAATACCAAGTTCTCAGAAAGGAGGAGGCCTAGTAACAGGTGTGGTGGACTTAACTTTCACTGAAACCATTTGTTTGAACAGCTCAGACTCTGATAATAGCCTCATTACCCCATACTACAAGAGTGCATCATGGTATCCCCACCCCACCAGTGCTTAGATAGAGCTTAAGTTACTCATCTGTTACATATCCACACTGTCACTTTAGTGCCAGTCTGTGATTACCAACTATAAATAATGATCTTATTCTCAGGAACCATGTCCAAGGGACCAGCAGTTGGTATTGACCTGGGCACTACCTACTCCTGTGTAGGTGTTTTTCAGCATGGCAAAGTGGAAATCATTGCCAATGACCAGGGAAACAGAACCACACCCAGTTATGTTGCATTCACTGACACGGAGAGGCTGATTGGTGATGCAGCCAAGAACCAAGTGGCCTTGAATCCAAACAACACAGTATTTGGTATGCTTTTTTTTTTTCTTTAGAAAAGTCAAGAATAGAAGATGAGCTGTGATGTTTCTGCGTATTAATCCTTTATTGCTTCCCAGATGCCAAACGTCTCATTGGACGCCGGTTTGATGACAGCGTTGTCCAGTCAGACATGAAACATTGGCCCTTTACAGTGATCAATGATGCTTCACGGCCCAAAGTAAAGGTGGAATACAAGGGTGAGACCAAGACGTTTTACCCAGAGGAGATCTCCTCCATGGTGCTGCTTAAAATGAAGGAGATTGCAGAAGCATACCTTGGCAAGGTACTTCTGAACAAAAAGATTTATAATCTTTTATTTTAAGTCTCTCTTTGCCAGCAAGACACAGAAATGTCAACAGTAGACTGCACTGCTTGTGTCATGTTTACTTTAACAGCCTAGATACCTCCTGGTTTAAAATTAACTCGAAAAACCTGCTCATCACAGTTCTCATTGAAAGTCTTATTAAAATTTCTAACCTACTGTTTTCTTTTTCCAGACGGTAACAAGTGCCGTAGTGACTGTGCCTGCCTACTTCAACGACTCTCAGCGCCAGGCCACCAAAGATGCAGGGACCATTTCTGGGCTTAATGTCCTTCGTATCATCAACGAGCCCACCGCTGCTGCCATTGCTTATGGCCTGGACAAAAAGGTATGGTAGAGTATTTTGATTTTGTGTTGAAAGCCCTAATAAAAAAAAAAAAAAGTGATAAATCCTCAGGCCTCGTTGGCGCAGTAGGCAGCGCGTCAGTCTCATAATCTGAAGGTCGTGAGTTCGAGCCTCACACGGGGCATATGTCTTAACAAATTTCCCACGCGTGGGACTAATAAAGGTTATCTTATCTTAAATCTACAAATTACAATTAAATGCAAAATTTTTAGGTTGGATCAGAGAGAAATGTTCTCATCTTCGATCTGGGCGGTGGCACATTTGACGTCTCGATCCTGACAATTGAAGACGGCATCTTTGAAGTGAAGTCCACAGCGGGTGACACACACTTGGGCGGGGAAGACTTTGACAACCGCATGGTGAACCACTTCATCTCTGAGTTCAAACGCAAGTACAAAAAAGACATTAGTGACAACAAGAGGGCAGTGCGTCGTCTGCGCACGGCATGTGAGAGGGCCAAGCGCACCCTGTCATCCAGCACTCAGGCTAGCATTGAAATCGACTCTCTGTACGAGGGCATCGATTTCTACACCTCCATCACCAGAGCCCGGTTCGAGGAGCTGAACGCAGATCTGTTCCGAGGAACCCTGGAGCCTGTGGAAAAGGCGCTCCGTGATGCCAAGATGGATAAGGCCCAAATCCATGACATTGTGCTAGTGGGGGGTTCTACTCGTATTCCCAAGATCCAGAAGCTCCTGCAAGATTTCTTCAATGGGAAGGAACTCAATAAGAGCATTAACCCTGATGAGGCAGTGGCCTACGGTGCAGGTATGGCCCTGTGTGCTTAGAAATAGAACAACTGTCTTGCACTACAGAGCTACTAATGAGCAACATTTAAGACTTGGTTTCACTTTTGTTTGTTTTTTTTGCAGCTGTGCAGGCAGCCATCTTGGCAGGTGACAAATCTGAGAATGTGCAAGACCTGCTACTGTTGGATGTGACCCCCTTGTCTCTGGGCATCGAGACTGCTGGAGGGGTCATGACTGTGCTGATCAAGAGAAACACCACAATCCCCACAAAGCAGACCCAAACCTTTACGACCTATTCAGACAACCAGCCTGGTGTGCTCATTCAGGTAAAACTAAAACCTCAGTCCCCTCTTCCATTTGTTTACTTAAATGGAAGACTGAAACATTGAAAATGCTTTTTTGATGTTTTGTCATCAGGTGTTTGAGGGTGAAAGAGCAATGACAAAAGACAACAACCTCTTGGGGAAATTTGAGCTCACCGGAATCCCGCCAGCCCCACGTGGGGTTCCACAGATTGAGGTGACATTCGATATCGACGCCAACGGCATTATGAATGTGTCTGCAGTCGACAAGAGCACCGGCAAGGAGAACAAGATCACAATCACCAATGATAAAGGTAACTAGGAAGTAAACTGTAGCGCTGTATCCTGACTGTGAAAATCGAGTCCTTTGCAATTAAGCCATCTTTTTGCTCTGCTACTCAGGTCGCTTGAGCAAAGAGGACATCGAGCGCATGGTCCAGGAAGCTGAGAAGTACAAGGCTGAGGACGACGTGCAAAGAGACAAGGTCGCTGCCAAGAACGGTCTGGAGTCTTACGCCTTCAACATGAAGTCTACTGTGGAGGATGAGAAGCTGAAGGGCAAGATCAGCGACGAAGACAAACAGAAGATTTTGGATAAATGTAATGAGGTCATCAGCTGGCTGGATAGAAATCAGGTATGAGTTTGTGCTGATCTGTGATTAGAAACCTTGAAAATAAATGCTCAGGATAAACTTGCATTTGAGTCCCTCTTGTAACTTTTCTACAGACCGCAGAAAAAGATGAGTTTGAACATCAGCAGAAAGAGCTGGAGAAGCTGTGCAACCCCATCATGACCAAGCTGTACCAAAGTGCAGGTGGAGTTCCAGGGGGGATGCCTGGCGGCTTCCCCGGAGGTGGTGCCGCTCCTGGAGGAGGAGGATCCTCCGGCCCCACCATTGAGGAGGTCGACTAAGCCGCAGCTTGAACAGATGTGCATGAGCCTGTTCCCTTTGCTCCTGAAATGTTCGTGTGAGAGTAACACCATTCATGTTATCGCAGCATTATCTAAATACTCAAAACATTAACTTCCGTTCTCTGTTGACTGTTTTGACTTTTTTCTTCATCTTTTTTAAACTTTGTTTTGTATGCCAGGCTTAAGGCTGTATCTGCACTGTGACTTTATTGATAAACAGTCTCTCTTGGCAGTGAAGTTCCTTTAAGTTAAGATGGTTCACATTTGCATTCCCAGTGTTTTTCTGGGTTGATATATGAAGCTAAAACTGTTGCTTATTGCACAACGATTAGCTAAATTAAACAAAATGAAATATTTTCATGATTTCCGAGTCATTTATTCATAACCTCAAAGCTTTCCTGTGAAAATTGAGCATCACTGTGGGGTGTTTTCTCAGGCATGGCTTTCAACCTTCACGTTTAAATCTGAAACTGCATCAAAGCCGATGACTAAGCAGATATGCTTGTCGTTTTTCAAGGCTTCCTTTGTGTTTTTGTGGGTAGTTTACCATCAAGTTTATTTGCTGGTCCTGATAGTGTGCACAATGATAGAGCAGAGACAAGACAGGCAACAACATTTTTCTCATTTATTTTGCTTAGTCTTGACTATTTAAGAAGATGTTGGAAAGTTCAAGGGGGTGTATTGGTTCCTCCTGGTCGCAGGTTATGGACCAGTGCTGGTACACGTGTGAGAACATATGTTGAAGTGTTCGGCAGGTCAGCGCGAGTTAGAGTTTCTTGGGCATTCGTGCATCCGGTAGGCACACATGTAGAAGATACCTGGAAACAGGGCAGGGTAAATAGTTTAGTATAAAATAAAAACACATAACTCAACACTTAAAGCATCATGAGATCCAAACCTGAGAAGAACGTGAGCACCACTGCCACCCAGCCCATTATATAGGACCAGGAGAATCGCCAGCTGCCATAGCGTTTGCCGTAGTAATTCACCGTCACCCCTGTGTATACAGCCATCGCCAGCAACACAAAGAAGCCTGCACAAAAAGATAGCATAAGTACTGGAGGTGCTAATTCTCTGCTATACCAGGAAAGCTTGTATATGACTGCATGTGAGGAGCTCACAGGAGATAAAGAAGAGGATGCCAGCTGCAAATGTCTTGTCAAACCCGTCAAAGGAGGAGTAGTGGATGAAGGCCATGACGCCAATCACAATGCCAATGAAACAAGCCAGCAGGGAAAGGATCATGAAGGCCCGGGTGGCATCCCAGTATGCTGTGAGCCAGAGCAAGACAGGCCAGACTTAATAAATGCAGACTTTAGAAGTATGTTTATTCTCTGTTACACATTCAGTTTGTGAAGTTATATTTCGCCTGTATTTTTGCTTGTCCTAATGTAGGAGACAGATCTAGCTTGCCATCTAGTGCATGTCAAAAAATTTGATGAAGTAAGAGAAAATGGAAAGCTGTTTTATGTTGTGTGGCTGGTGCAAATAAAAGCATATGATGAAATCTCACATACAGGCTCCCCACCGAAAATAGATTTCCTAATAACATCTGTGCCACTAGTGTGACTCACACCTACTTGAGGTGGAAGCACAATTTCGCAGTCCCACTGTATGGAGGACTGAAAGTGCCAAAGCCATAAATAAATGAATAAATAATTCAATGCAAGCCTTTCATGTCTTTATTATATTATTTTCAATTTTGAAGTATTTCCCTTATTTTTTAATGCTCTTTTTTACATCACTCCCCGCATTCCTACTTCATTACCAAACATCAAAATATGTTGTGGGTTCAGGGTTTTGTCGATCAACACTAGGTTCAGAAATGTTTGCCAACAAATAAAACAGTTTGTCTGGACTATGCACAGTTTTTATGTGTGCACATAAAGAAGTGTAGATGTGATGTTTTCTCAGGGCGGGTTTCTAAGTCAAATAATTTTATATTATTCCAAACAAAGGTAAAATGGAAAGGGGAAATGTTTTTAAAATGAATGCATCTATATTCATTAATAAATGTTATTAACCACTTAATTTTAGAGATAAATAACTGCAGGTGCTATTTAAAGCATAAATGTTTTGACATTTTACAATTAGTTAATGGCTATATGAATTATTTCTTCATTTACTGTGAAATTCTTTAGTCAGAGAGTCATTTATTTAATTATTTTATTGATTAATACATTTTTTTTGGGGGGGTTCAGTTCTCCATACCCATCAACTCTAAAGGAAGTAACCATAGTGACAATTGGAAATAACAAAATATATTTATTAAATAACAAATAAATTATTATTTGTTTTTTTCAGCTTTTATTGTAACATTAATTTATTCATTAAGTCCTTTATTTTATTTTATTTTATTTTATTTTATTTTGGAAGTTTTGGTCCTCCATACTCATGAAGTCCAGAGGGGAAGTATTCCAGTGTTGATCAAGGTTCTGGACTAATTGTGTGCAAACTAAGACATATTAATGAGGGTATGCCTGTCTGTAGACATGCAGTGTAAGACAACCAGCAGGTCTTACCAATACTGTCTGTATGTGTCATGCATTTCCCGGGCACACAGTACCGCCACAGGCCCTGGTGCATGTAATTGCTGGAGTGCCGATACTGCATCCAGTAGTCAGTTGCCGTGGAGACAATGAGGAGTATGTTCCCAACTCCGGCACAGAACAACCCACCTCCCATGAAGCTGTACATCCTGCCAAAAAACACTGACTGACACATAGACAGAAAACAGGTCAGGGCCTCACCACCACATCTGAGCCCCGGCTATACCAATTAGAGCAAGTACTTCCTGTTACAGAGAGGAGTAACAGTGGGCATGAATAAAACAATATCTAAATACATTCAGCAGGATGCCACAAATAAGATGCTGGAGCTATAGACAGATCTGATTGCATATATATGAAAAAGAAAAAAAGAACCTTCTTATAAGACATGGACAAGCAGCAAGCTCAATCTGACAAATCATTAACCTCTAACTCTGCTGCAGCAGGAAGTGTCTATATCTTTAAAAGCACATGCAGGGCTGATAAACATTTTTCAAAGCCACATATATTTATGTTAAATTATACCCAAGTCTGCCAAACATGGCACAGTGAACAGTGTGTAAATGATGCACACGAGCTCGGGAATTTTATTCCATCTAGATTCAGTGGTGCATCCATAACACATGGCATATTGTTTAAATATTTTATATAAAGTGGGCTTTTCCACCCTGTTTTAAATTTAATTGAAGTGAAATTTAAGAGAAACAAGGATTCACCCACTGAGCTCAATTCAAACAACATTAAAAAAAACCTCTTTCTTACTCCATACGAAATACAGTTAATTGCACTATGTTTCCATATTGATCACATACCTCTTTTTCCCCTTAGAAAAAGTCAGAGATTCCAATAATTCGGGTTGTCAAAGCACGGAGGAGCCCAATATTGCCCAGGATGGCAGGAAAGTTTTGTTTGTGCATAGGAAACCAAGCGAACAAACGGGCTGATGGAACAATGGAGCATGCTGAGCCACAACCAATCACAGAGGATGAGTTTTGTGTTTTAGGGAATCTGCTGAAAATACAAAACCGTTAAAGCGCTGCGCACATCTCGGCAATACTGATGACACAGGGCTTTTAATTCAAAACGCTCCACAACCATACACAGTAAACCCGTGGCCTGCGCTGCTCAACCGTAGTACTGCTGAAAGAGAGATTATTTAACATAGTGCAAAATGTAGAAACAGAATCCTCTGCAGTGTTGAATTATGTAATGTGACTTTGGTAAATCATTTTGCCCATTATTCACATGTTAAAGTATTGTTTTTAATAAATATTGGGGTCTTTCTCTCTTTGATATAGACATTACTAAAATTCAAATTGTACACCTCACAAAAACTTTTATAAGGCTGAATAAAATGATGAAGCAACTATCTCATCATCATTTTAATTCCATTAAAATGTTGAAAGTACAAATTATGATCATCTAAATTAATATATTTTTTATATTTAGCTCTAGTGAGCCCAGAGGAATTCATTTAATTATAGATGAAATAAACAAAATAAATTGCTGGACCATATGCCTGCAGTTGACGTGAAAGTGTGATGAGTGCAGCTAATAAAACTGTATAATGTGGGTGAAGAAGCTGCAGCACAAGTGGTTTATCTTTGCTGTAGCACCTGGCAGAAAGAGCGGGCTGTAAAAGAGAGGGTTGCGTGTCAGAAATTAATTTGGTTGCTTGATAGTGTAGCATATTCTATAGGAAGAGGTGTTACTGTTGAAAGAGTCAGGACAGATGAGTTTCCAATCAGGAGCACAATCAGAGAACCAATTATGAAGAGTTTGTTTTCCAAGAGTTTGGAATAAATCAGTAACGCAACACAAAGTCATTCCAAGTCTGGCATAGCTCTTCCTTCCCTGTATCGTTAATGGTGTGTTTTGACACCTCGGTATCAAATAAAGACCAAAAAGCAAAATTTCAGGCTTTTTCCAGTGGGGTCCCCAGTTAGGCAGAGCCACCCTTAATAACTTGTGATGCACACCAAGTCACTTTGTTCTAAAAGCAGGTCTGAAATATGACAGAAACCACTCAGTTCAGAAAAGACAAACAAGGGTTACGCCTAGCAGGTGTCCAAGGTGGAAAGAGTTAAGGCAGACGTTAATGTAACACACAACTGGACTAATTATTTATTAGTATGGTTACTTATTCACAACACAACACACACACAAAAAAAAGTGCAGACAGAAAATAGAAAAATTAAAACTTGAGCTTCTTTTATAAGGACAGGAGGGAAACTGTCACACTACTGTCACCTACATGTAGATTTAGGCTCATGAGGAGACGCCTAAGTTGTTAAAAACTCAGCACAATCTCTCTAAAAATAAACAAGATAAAATACATAAGATAAAAAAACATCTAAACAATTTAACTTCCTTAAACTGAAATCATATTTTATATCAATCTCAGCTCTGTCTCATCTGGTGTATCCAAATCTTGTTTAAGCCCATATAACAGAACTATAAAAACATGACAATAGCAGTTAATTAACAGTAGTTAATAGTTTGAGTCATGCTGAACAATGATGAAATTTATTTAAGCATAATGTGTAAAAATTAGTGGGTGGAGTTTATGTAAAGGTGGTTATTTAATTTCTTTAGTCAGAGTCACTGGCTATTTCCATAAAGGTCATTTAGAGCACACACAGGTGTACACAATGGAAATGGATTCAGCAGCCTGGTTCAGCATTGTTCATTAGTGAGCTTGGCCTGCACAGGACCACTGGTAGCACAAGAATAGGATAAAATCCATTTATGAAACATTTTGTTTGATTGTTTGCATTTCAATCATTTTATTATGATTTACACAAACCCTTTTTAACATATGTACGTTTATTCAGAGCAAGTTTAGGTTTTAATGCAAACTATAAAATTCAAAGGTTGAACCCATGTAAAATGTGTTGGTACTAACATGTCTGCTGCTGTGACATCTTCAATCAAGTAGCACAGCAGCAGTTTATCTTTATATCCCCCTTGACAATGAGCTTCAAAGGGCAACCAGCCAATATGTCTGTACTTTTAGTTGCTATAAATACTAGTGGACCTGTTCTGAATTTAATCCTAGTTTCACAAAAAACATTCACACAATTAAATTCTCGAGCATTTACTGGGAACCATGTAAAGGAAAAGGTAAATAGTAGTAACTGAGTAATAACTGAGTCAAAGGCCATCACTTGCTTGTCTCAGTTATTACCACTAGGTGGTGCATTTTATTTAATCTTGCACCAAACACTGACTCATTAGCTGCATTTTGACTTGCAGAAATATACCAATGTGCTGTACGCTTAATTTTCTCTTAAATGCACATTAACTTACCTTCCCATATTAGGTTTACATTGCAGTTTGGGTATCCAATGCTCCACACAGTAAGTAAGGTTAATGTATTATCATGGTCCCGGGTCTGTGACCCAGCGTTTTGAGTTTAGTGGGTTTTCTAGTTTTGTTTGCTTATGAATCCTACGGTTGTGTAATGTGTATATTAGTCTTCTTCTGTTATACATTGTGTTACAATAATTCCTCCCTCATTGTTCCCCATCCTCTTGTGTCTTGTTTCCTGTGTTAGTCATTGGTGCCTCCCTGTGAAGTCAGTCTTGTCTCGTTGCTAAGTTGTCTGTTTCCCTGTCATCTCTCAGTGTCTCTTCCCAGTCTCCTCTTGTCCTGCGCCAGATCATTAGTTCTCCCCCAATGTGTCTCATTCGTGTTCCACGTTCTCAGCTTCAGGTTTCATGTTTCACATCCTTAGTGTTTAGTTTCTTCCCAGTTTAGTGTTAGTGAAAGTCTGCGTCTCCTTTTGCCTTTTGTTTTGTATTTCGTTTGATTTTGTGCAGCCTTAAAATGTGGTTTGCTTTGGTTAAATTTAATCCTACTGTCCGCTTTTGGGTCCTCACTTCAAATACATGACGTGCACCTGCAAATCATGACAATTAATCCCACATGGATCCCAGATACAGAGCATTTTGGTGCAGTTTGCCCTTCACGTATTAAAAATCCCCTGTACAAAAAATAGTGTTTACTATTGTTAACCAAAGCACTCTGTTGTGTACAGATTGATGCATGAACAGGGCTCAACACTTAAACTGTTTTTACCTTAATCTGGGAAAGCTTCCTCAAATTCATCTTCAGCCCCTATTCAAAACGGGCTACTTTTGCTCGTACATCACAGACACTTTGTGCTCCAATTTACAGTTGTTCATATTGTAGTTATTATGCACGTGCACTTTTTTTTATATAGACGAGAAGAGAGAACTAAATTTCCAATAAGGCAAAATATCTTTCTACAGCAAAAAATGACAAATCTACTGTCGACCTAATGTTGTACATTTTTAGATACATGTAAAAGTGGTCTCTTTTACAAACTGAGCCTGTGTGCGTGTGGGAGGGGTCAGCAAACCACAGAGACCCTAATCCACGCTACAGGGCTAAAAGCATAAATTTGTCGAACCCTTCTAAATTGCATAACCCATTCAAATTGCATCGGATTACCATTATCATCCTAGCCTGGTGGGACCCAGCGTGTATTTGCCGAAGGCAGTGGAGTCCAACTCGCTTTCCACGCCATCCACTGTCTCCCTGCCAAAACACTGTAGTACTTCCACTAATAAGATCTGCACAAAAGAGGCACATGCAGCAGATGACGGTGCAGACACGAGGAAAAGCCTTTTATATCTCGCTGCTGTCACGTTTCAGGAGACATACAGAAAGATGAAGGCTTCCTCCTCTCATTAAACCGCATTCAAAAGCAGGCATTTTCAGAATACTGCAATCCGTAGAAGGCATCAAATCACATACAGTATGAAGTATTAGACATTTTACAGGGAGCATGATATAACAATATCCAAGTTCATTCAGACCTCAGGGACATTTCGCTGTGGTGGAAAAAACTGTAATTTACTCCTCTGCCATTTTCCTTTTTCCTCACTCTGCTCTTTAAAACCTTCTCCTGATCACATTGCTTGCATTACAAAATGGTTGTGTTTAAATTATTCAGGGTGTCTTTAATCGTTATCAATCATTATTTAAACATACAAAGCCCAAGATGATTTCTCTCAGTTTGGTTCGATTTTATATTTATAGTTCACAAGGTCAGCCCAGCAATGTATAGACTTCCAAGGAACCTTGAGAGGACTGTTGTTATGTATTAGCTGTATATAAACAAGGCTAAATTGAGAACAATTGAATTCAGTCGGCAGGCGCTTGGCAACAGTGGGGAGAAAGAACTGTCCTTTAACAGGAACTGACTGACTGAAGGGACTAGACAAGATGTTAATGACATGCAGCAGCCTCATAGGGAAAACAAAGGGAGTTAAGAAAGTCTCAGTGCACTGGAGTTCCTCCAGTGGCCTGAGCCTACAGCCATAATTACTGGCCTAGTCACACTAGAGAAAAAGTAGGGCAGTAACCTCCAAGCAGCTAGGAAAAGTTAGCAGGTGCCTGTTGGTTACTGCATTGAATCTTTCAGTTTTTTGCAAATACTTGCAGCGACCAACTGTTTACCCAGAGGCTGAGGGTGTTGCATGCTTATGGGAGATCATTTTTGATCGCAAGGTTGCACAGGTCGCCTGATGGGAAGCAACCTCTGGGTAAACAATCACAGTCTAACTTGGACTGACTGCAGTCACTCTCAGGCAGATTGGTGAAAGTTTGCGACTAATTGCCATCTTATTTACAAATGCAGACGGATTGCCAACACATTCACTCTGAGTCGGACTGTACCGATAAACACAACCTATCTGCAGCGTGTCTATTGGCAATGGGGGACTTGACTCAACTGGTCCCTAATTGGTAATATTCATACACTAGATGTGCAGAATTAATGTGCAGAATTCACATTAATGCAAATTTCTGTGCACGTAGACAACAACAGATGTCAATTGCTATATTATCACAAACAGATTTCATGTAATAGTCAAATGGATCCCATTCAATCATCTCGATGCTTCAAAGTTAATAAAAGACATCAGCTAAGAGTAGTCGTACAGACCTGATCCCCATTTTTCAATCGACCATTTCAAAGGCAGTGAGATCAAGTTCATTTCACATCACTGCAATAATTTTGGTTGCACTGTGCTCCCAAAACTCTTTTTTTCCTACTGTGACTGCACCAAGAATGGTTGAGAGTCCCACAATCCAGCTCCACCTGTAAGTTTGATCAAAAAGGTAATCTTAAAGATAAACATTCACAAACATTCCCATATTAGTGGCTTTAAACTAAAAGCAAGCGCATTGTTGTTTACTGATTAGTGCATATATTACTGTTTATCACGCTCACCACCTCAGTTTACTGTGTTAGTACTGCTGAGATTTACTAATTTAAGTAAAACGCAACATACAGGTGAGGGTGAGGAGAAGCTTTGCAGGTGTTAATAATTTATTTTATTTACACAAAGCCAATTCACAGCAGCAGTCTTCTCGGGATACTATTGTATCACACAAAGAACAAAAGAAAGCACACATTTCATTCCACTTAAACATTTAGGAAATGTGTGCTGTGTAATTAATAATTTACATGCTTGATTTAGCATAGCTTTTTAACTTCATGGTAAATTTCTTGTCTCATATGAACCCTTCAGACTCGCTTGGATTTAATAAGGTTTTTATTTTGATCTTTCGCTACCAAATACTCATTATGAGTTTGGCCGTTAAACACAGTTTGGTGACTCTTTAATGATGACTGTGGATATCGTTATCGAAAAGCAAAAATACGGCATTAAATCAACGCTTACTCATGTATGCACATAAAGAGGGCCGAGTGCACGATGTGCACAGATCACCATCATTCAGTGTAACTCAGAGATGGATGGAAACGTTTTTCTAACAAATGCTTTATTGGTTGGTTTAAAAATGAACACACCGGTGATCTACAGGAGTACCACAGTACACAGTCACACAAAGATTACAGAAAAAACAGTAGCACACACAAACACGACACACATGCGCGCGCACGCACACCGACATGATGGGTTATTAGCACATTATCTGCCTCGTGACGTCTCCCATCATTATGGGTTGATGGTTCAGGAGTAAACAGAAGATACATTCAATAATCAGCTGTACAACAATGTAATACTTGGATTCAACCCTACCCACCCCCACAATTTCTTAAAAATACAATATTTTCCCGCAGATCCGCAGATTTTTGTAATATATTTAACCATATCTTTTAAAAAAATTGGAAAGATGTCTATATACACAGAGGAGGAGTAAAGGAAATCACAAAAAATAAAGATTAAATCACTAAAATAAAAAAAAAAAGAATAGAAATAGTTTGTGAAAAGGCAGATGGCAAGCCTCGACACTTTCCCTTTTGTCTTCAGTTTTTCAGAAGATACCATGGCAACAGATTGATGGTTCGCAAAGACGGGAAATCAGGGAGGAAAAATGGACGGTGTCACATGGCGTAATCGGCGACTGTCTACATGAGATTCTGGAAAGGAAAGACACAACAGAGATTAATGGAACGACAGTGTATGACTGCACAGATCAACATCATTTAAATAGAGTTTATAACAAGCATGAGCCTGAATGATTGAATGATTTTTTTTGAAAGCTGAGGCTTTATATGATATTTTATCTGCAGTTGTTTAGTAGGTAGTGTATGAAAACTGCTCATTCTTTAAAAAACTGTTTAAAAAAGACAAATTGCTAAAATTAATATACTTTGAGGAATCCCAAAAACAATAACTCAGATGGCATTATGGTTTTTTTGATGTATTTCTTAAATGTTCCCAACTATATTACATTTTATTTCCCAAAGACTCTGAAAAAAATATATACACCAGATATATTGAATCATATCTCAATAACAGGCACCAAATCATGCTCTGAAAATGAGATTTGAACAGTGATCGTGGACATACCAGGCAGAGGGATGTCTAGAAAATAAGAGGATTATATTTGGACGTTTCAACAGCACTACTTAAAATTAAGGCGTCAGTCACACAGGCTAGAGACCAGTTAGCAAACCTTCTTGGTCATTTGGGAAAAATGTGTGTCCCCTGATTCATTTCTGTTGGCCAGCCACAAAGTGAAATTAGTCGCAACCAAAAACCTTCTTGTAGTTTCTTTAGTATCTAGCAGACAGTCACACGTCTGCTCACTGAGTGGCAGTGAAACTGGAAAGAAACTTGTGTTGGACAAGTTGTTAGCCAATGAGCAAGCAGTTTCACAGCCAGACTACTCCTCTTTGTCACATCGGTAAAAACACTAATCTCAAGGATGACATCACTGGAGCTACATCCATCTTTTATTCTGTCTATGTAACCAACATGTTTAAAAAAGTCAAACTTTTACTTTGAAGGCAAACATTCTGCATTTTTAGTTTGTGTCATGCTGTTCACAGTTAGTTAGCTATGCAAACTACGGGAGCAATCACAGAGAGGTTTTTTCCCTAGTGACCTGCGGCTGTCAGAGCTCAGTCACGCAGTCTCTGGGGCTGTGTGACTGAGCAAACAACAAACAGGCTAAACTTTAAGCCTAAAGATAGCGACTTTAATTAGAAAAAGACAGATTTCAGCAAATGAGTGTGTTGCATGCTTATTGGTAAAGCACAGAATTATTTCACCTGTATCTATTTACGTTAGTTTAAAGGTTTAAAAAACACCACATTTATACATATATACTGCAGTACTTTTTTGAGTTTTAGATAACTATTTTTATACCTCCTCCAAAACCTGCAGTAAACTTTTGCCATTCACTGTCTCAGCCTGCCCTCAGGTTGCTGCTGAACGGACTGTGACCCACATTATAAAGGCTATGTCTCTTCAGCGGTATCAGCCCCAGTGTACCTCATCTCTCCTCAGACCAGCACTAGATGGTTGCTGAAACACTCCTCCACCAAGGGACCCGTAGTTTGACGTCTGGACGTTGGGCACGATGCTTGACTGTCCATACGGGATTACATTCTCATCTGCAGATGACAAACAGATCACTCAAAGTCACAGCTGTATTTATATAGGTTAAACCCTGAGTGATGGAGCACAGTGAAAATAGACCCCCTGCTACTAAAAGCAAGGCTGCTTGACTATGGGATGATAAGTGTGCAAACATTCGGCGGCAGTTGTTTCTTTCTAAGCCCAAAGGGATTTGCATGGAGCATCACAATAATATTAATACACATCGAGTTGAGGTCCAGCTGTTGAAGCAAGGCAGCATGCCATGCAAAGACAGATGTTGCTCTTTTATCTTTTTGCTGAATGATGCTCCAGGATGCTGCATTATGTGCTTACCCTGCGATAACCACTTTGTAGATCCTCTCCTTTCGGGTGAGAAATGTTCTCCCCTCTTCTGAAGAGTGGGTGAGTCACTCCCCTCTTTGTCTGCTCGACTGCGGCTCAACACATCAGCCAAGAGCTGCAGGGAGTCATCTGTGCGGAGAGGCGCCGGTGGAGGGGGGAGCTCTGCGCATAATTGATGATTAAAAATAAATAAACAGAGAATTTCCACTTTAAAGAAATAGTTTGACATTTTAGGAAGAAGACGCTTAATTATTTTCTTGCCAAGAGTTAGATGAGAAGATACCACTCTTGTGTCTGTTTATTATATATGAAGCTAAACATAGTAGTGCACACAGTTAACTTTGCACAAAGACTGGAAACAGTAGGGAACGGTTAACTTAGCGCTGCTCTAAAGCAGCAGCAGCAGTGCCTCTAAGGCTAACTGATTATATCTTGTTTGTTAAATTAGGAAAAAAGCAGCAATGGAAAACTACAAATGGCAATTTTACATGGTGCTATTAGCCAAATTCACAGAAGAGAACACATTATTTAAAACTCTCAGGGACTAAATGAACGATCATATTTGCCAAAAAGTTATTACTTTATAAATAAGCTTTACTAAACATTTACAAATATCAAAAAGAACAGAAATAATCCAAAGTGAATTCTTGCGCTTGATTATGAAGTCTGCTGCCATGCTAACCACTCTGGGGTGCTTTACTGAGATAAGTGCTAACACCAGAATGCTGTCATGCTCACAATAACATTTATGACCTTCCGAGAGTTCGCCAAGTATAATGTTCGAGGTATTGAAAGTCTTAAAAGCAGTATATTAGCATGATGATATTTGTTAAGTAACTGTAAGGTGTGGCTGTTAGATAACTTATAACACTGAATAGACTACACTCTAAAAAATGAAACATGGGCTTTTTAAAAATTAATTCATAGTTTTATGTTCAATATACTTAAAATTGTTAATCTTATGTGTGTAATTAATATTTTTAAATTTGAGTTAATTAATTCTAAACCGTTTTAATGTTAAATAATAGTGATATTTTCAATTTATTGAACACATTTAATTAAATCCAAAGAGCCCTTTCCACATCCTTTCTGAGCATGCGCAGAGAATGAAAAAAAAATCGCGCACACGCATTGACCTTCTTCATCTACGCCATACTGTGCTTTGGCCTCGTGTCTGGAAAGAGGGATTAATCACGATTCATCCGTTGGAGTTAAGGTAAGCCCAGCTTTCTGATATACATACGTGTGAGGTAAAGACAGGATCATTTGAACGAAGAACAAAGGAAAATCATCGGCTTCATGTCAAGACTGCTCAAGAACAAGGTGTGAACTGTTTAGGTGTAAGAAAATCATGTGTTTTAACGGATAACCTCTCGTATTTTAATTTTGTTACTGGTTACCCTCCCGACATTGTGCACGATTTCTTTGAAGGAATCGTTCCTGTCGAGTTGGCCCAGTGTATTGACCTTCTCGTGTCAAAAAAGTATTTTTCTCTCGAACAACTGAACAATCGTATTCGTTCTTTTCCTTACAAGGAAGGAGATAAAACTAATCGCCCCACTGTGTTATCAAAAGCTGTAAGTAAGAAGAAGAGACGTTCTCTTGGGGGTAATGCACATGAAAACTGGTGTCTTATTCGCTTGCTTCCTTTTATCATTGGACCAAATGTCCCTGCTGATGAACCAGCCTGGCTGGTTATTTTAGACTTAAAAGATATTGTCGAGCTTGTAGTAGCTCCTGTTCACAGTCTTCAATCTGTTGCATATTTGGAATGTAAGGTCTCAGAGCACCGAAAGCGTTACCAACAACTATTTCCTAACCAAAAACTGATGCCTAAACACCACTTTATTGAGCACTATGCAGAAATGATCAAATGTTTTGGTCCTCTTGTGTCATTATGGACGATGAGATTTGAGGCCAAGCATAGTTTCTTCAAACAGGCTGTTCGGAACATCAAAAGCTTCAGAAACATAGCCGGCTCTTTAGCTCGTAAACATCAGTTAATGGTTGCGTATAGAATGCTTTGTCCTGATGATGAAAACTCTACAGATGTTACTCGCGTGACAGAAGTGCCGTTGGATGTCCTTAAAGACAATGTTGTGAAAAGTATCGCTAACAAACATCCAGACGTGACTGCTGTTAACTTAGCCACTGGCGGTTTTGTGAACAATATTCAGTACAAAAAGGGGATGATTGTTGTGCACGGATCATGTGGTGGTCTACCAGATTTCTGTGAAATTCAACATTTGTGCATTATTAAAAAAGAGACCCTCCTTATTCTGAAAAGACTAAATTCATGGTACATGGAGCACTATAGGGCTTTTCACCTACAAACAACAACAGATGTTGTTGTTGTATCCATGACAGAGCTGGCCGACCCATACCCCCTATGCGACTATGAAGTGGGACACTTGCGGATGGTCACCTTAAAAAGACATATTCACATTGGTAATTGTTTTATTTGTTTTCACTCATTGTTAGGTAAACAAACATTTGTGGCAACAAGTAAGTGTAATACAAATAAAACTGTCATGTTTTTTAGACTGGATTGAGTAGTGTTTCATGATCCAGGAATTATCTATGTATGTATTTAGAAATATTGTCTGCTGGACAGTATTTCTTAAAAAAAATCCCTAAGGATAATCTATACACTGGTCTTGTTTTTCAGCTTGAAGAATGGCTGCTACTTTGAGGGTGATACTTGGAGTGGACAATTCATCCAAGTTGGTGCTTCCTTCTGGAATCCCTGGTTCAGTGGACATTTTAAAAGAGGAAATACAAAGACAGTTTGGATTGACTGAAGATTTCAGGCTTCAATATAGAGATGTTGAGTTTGACAATGAATACATGAATCTAACCACAACTGGGGACATTAAAGACAAGAGTACAATCAAAATAATTTACACTCAAAACTCTGCGCCGTCCACTGTGCCCACCACAGCACCCACAGCTGCCTCCAGAGAGACAGTACCACAGTTTGCTGCGCCATCCTTGCCAGACACTGACATCCTTTCCTCCTCAGACTCCAGTGCCTCTTGTTCATCTCTTCGCTTGCGGAAATGGCCCTTAAACTTTCCAATACCAACGTTTAGTTTTGATGTGGAGTTTCAGTTACACAGAGCCCAGCAAGAATATGAAAACAATGGGACTCTCTTAGACCCGAGCCCAAAACTCAAATCTGACATATTAGATATGTTGGCATCAGAAATTGCAAAATACAAAGTTTATCCATCAAGTGGAGATATTGATGATGTCGCTAAAACGTTAATTCAAAAATATCCCTTTCTCAAAGAGACCGGATCTGTGACGGGCTGTGAAGGCTGGAAAGTAAGCCTAAAATACAAAATGGCCAATTACCGGACAACACTGAGAAACATAGGGTGCCCAGAGGTGGCAATAAACACTCTACAACACAAGAGAGAACGAGAGAAGAGTCCACGTCGAAACAACGTCAAAAAGCCACGGAAAGCAGAAGTGAACTTTTTACCACAATACCCTGCAGGAGAAACAAAGAAAAGTCTGGAGGAAGAACGACAAGCACTACTGATTGAGGTGAAGAAAACAAACAACGATCAAATAATCAAAACAAAGATGGATAAGACGTTTGCACACAGAAGAAGAGAGGTGATTGAAGAGATGCCATTCATCGCAGAGTTCAAGAGCAGATGGCCGGCCCTCTTCAAAGTACCCGAGGTATGAGTTTGAGTCCTGGTTTAAAACTGGCCGTGAACAGAAAAGTACTGCTACAAAGCTGATGTCACCGAGCTGATGTCTTTTCAGCTTAGTGCAGGTAAATTGTGTTGTGAGAAGGGCAGCACCAATGGAACGAAAAATTTTGGGAAAACGTTGCTAACATTTGATTTTATTTTATTTTATTGATTAGCATTCAAATATCTCAGTGAAGACAGAATAAAGATTACCACAAAGCAAGAAAGCATGAGACAAGGCTAATCAAAAGGTATTGGCTGAATCATTTGCTTATTACGCCAACCCTTTTAACAAAGATCTTTTGCATGCAGCTCCTGTACACAGGGCTCAAGCAAAGAATAAAACAAAGCAAAAACAAAACAAACAAAAAAAAAAAACTTTCCACCTTAGATAAATAACTACATCAAAGCAAAACAATCAAGAGTTGTTGGGGTTTTTTTTTGTTGTTGTTGTTTTTTTGGTCTTTTCATTCTTGATATATATATTTTTCTAATACTGTATTTTCTCATGATACACGTCAGTTTCCTTTTACAACTAAAGTGCAAAATCATACCGCATGGGTGAGGCACTCTTTTGCAGCCACCTGATTCTGCCAGTCCATCTATAAATGTTTTGGGTGGCATGTTGGAATAACTTTTCTGTCGATTTAAAAATCTTTTTTTTTTCGTAATCGTAATTGATTTTGGCACATTCCCATCTGATTAATCGATTTCCCCCCCTTTTTTTTTCTTTAAATCAAACCTGGACAGCACCAGAACTTTTTGTCTGGGATTAGATCAGGTTTGGTCTGGATTTAGTCCTGTTTTGAGCTGAACTATTTAAAAAATTTTATTTTTGAACTTTGTAGATCAATGCGGAGTTCACCCGAATCACCACAGTTCCACTGCTGTCCACATTCATGAGCAGTCTTGACCAGTACTCTGACCAGTTGATGAAGATTCTACGAAAAAAAGGAGGGGAAACAGCGCGGCGGATCACAGCAGCGTTGTCTGCAATTTCACAGGTATTCTGTCTTGTTTAAATGTTCTGTAACTAATAGATTAGTTGCAGGTTGATCTCAGGTCGGGTTATGAACCTGTATTTTTAACTTTCTTGGGTTATTTTATGCTTGTTCTCTCCTGGGCTATACTTCTCATCTCGCTTTTGGCTTATATTCTGGATTTGGTCCTGACACAAAGCAGAACTAAATAACTCATGCCCCTAGAGGCTATAAGTGCCGCTGGTGGCATTGCAGCTCTTTTCTTTTTTTTGTTACTCATTAATTGTCCAAAGGAATAATTAGCTACACTGAGAAAAGATAAAGGCAGAGGACATTTCACATTTCGCCACAACTCAGTGACACAATAGATTATTTTTTCTTCACTCAAACTTGGTATAAATACTGTAAATGTGGTGGTAGCCCGCATACCTCATATTAACGTGACAGTGTAGTTTTTGTCATTAATTTTTGGAAATGTCTATCAAAATGTTTTTGATTCCTTTGAACAACACTCCTAAGCAACAACACTTTTCTTCCTTCTTTCGGGTGGTACACAACGCTAAAGCTGCATTTTCCGCGACCCAATGTATCGCAATCAGTGTAATTGGACTCTAAACTTATAATCTTTATGGGAATGAATTGGTAAGCTTCTCATTCTCTAACACAAAATACTACTTGCTTGCAAAAAGCATGTTTAAAATTACTTAGGAACAATTATGAATTGGTTAAACAATAATAAAAATTGACTTGAGTTCTGTGGGGGTCTCTAAAAACTTAAAAAAGTAATTGCGCTGCATGTGTTGTTTTGTTTAGAGTTCCCGAATCGAAGTGAAGCGTGAATGCATCCTTAAAGCTGTGATTATATACCTGAATGAGAACCCTGAAAATCTCATCAAAGAGTACATGGTAAGTTTATTTTTAAAGGATATTCCACCCTCAGTAAAATTTTGACTGTCATAATCCCCAGAGTTTTGTAAGTTGAAAAATTTATTTTCTAAACAAGCCCAGGTATTCTCCTGATCTGGCAGCAATCAGTTTTCTTTAAATTAGCTTACAACAATAAAGTGCATGGGAACTTATAGGATTTTCTTTCCATTCACTTACATTGTTTTATGCGAAACTAAAGAAAATAACCCTGGTCAGCAAAATATTGATAATATTATTAATGCATACTCCTTCTGCCCTCTCTCCATGTTTCATGTATCTTCTTCTTGGTCTTTATTTGGTGATAGTCTTAAATCCACATTTTTCTTTGGTCTGTTCTTCTCAGTCTCATTCAGGGATATGCGTAATTAGGGTAGTGTGGACCATTTTAACTAAAATGGAGTGAATAGATAGATGATGCGATGACCCAAATACAACGGATTTAAAATATTTCTGTCCTTTTCAGGATTTCAACGTGATGGAAGCTGATGAGCTCGAGAGGATGGATTTGGGTGTTTATAAAATAATCCATGAAGGAGCACAGCCTGATGACTCCCTTGAAGATGTTGGCATCATTATCGAGAGATGCACTGTCTTGCCGGATCTTCGCGATGTGGCGAGCGGGTGTGCACTTTTGTTTGGGCTAATTTACTGCCTCAATCTGAGTTACCCAAAGCCACTTTGCTACACATTTGAGTTCTTCCAGAAGGTGCTCATGGGACTGGAAGACAAAAAACTGTCTAACAAAATACAAGTGCTGAAGAACAAACTCTGCCAAAAGGAGACGCAATGACTCTTCTAGATCAAAATGTCCCCCAAAATAAGTGCTCTGTTTTCTTGCTGAGTAAAAATTTTACTGTTTAAAAGTTTATAAATATATATATGTTGATCCTTGTTTGTAAATATTTTTTCAGCACTTTTAATGTTTAAGAGATTTACTGAATGCCATTTTTCTTTTGATTGTGGAAAAGAAAACACAATTCAGAAACTGAGTTTTTTGAACTGGGGACAAAATTACCCAGATTGATATTTTTGTTGTTGTTTCACTTTAACATTTCTGCAGTTTGAGTTGCTGTGGTAATTCTGCAGACTGTAGCCATTGCAGACCTACAACTGTACTACACTGCACTGTCACTTAGTTGAAACTGGAAAGTTGTTTCAAATGTTTACATTTTGTTTTACGCACTTCATTTAATGTTGCATTATGCAGTGTTTTTTCCATGTTTAAGCTTTGCCTCATTGAAAGCTTTTGTTCAAGTTGTTAAAGCAACACAATTTTTTTTTTCTTTTTTTTCCTTGTATTTATACTTAGTTTAAGCTCTGCTGTACCAAGTTTCCATTGCAGGTCAAGGATATTGAGTGTTATAAATGTTAAAGTTTATGTGCAAACAAATGTGAAAGGTTGTCACCTGTACTCAAATTAAGTGCTGGATTTTTGGTCTTAGTATTTAATTAAGAATGTTGTGAGATTTGCTACATGCATTGTTTTTTTTGTTTTTTTTTTTTTGTTTATTAGAAATACCAAAGTTATAATTCTGAATCTGATTTTTGGAACTGGGGACTAAATCGTCCAGATTAACCTTTTTGTGTCATTTAAGTATTTTCTGTAATTGATTTATACAGTGGATTATTATTTTTTTAAGTTGCTGTGATAGATCTGCAGATCTGACTATAATCAAATGTTGTTGTATTGAATTCGACATCCTACGGCACACTACAATGTCACTTTGTTAAAACTTGAAAGTTGTTTCCAATGTTGTTCCATTTAATATTGCCTTATGTGGTGTTGTTCCCTGATCGTGAATAAAGTTGTTGGTGCAGCACCCTTTTTTTTGCATTGACACTTGATGTAAGCTTTGGTGTAAGAGTTTTCTATTGTAGGTCAAGGATCTTGAATGTTATAAATGTTAACATGTGAGCAAGTGTAAAACGGTTCTCGAGTTGTCACCTGTACTGTAGTTAAGTGTTGGACCTTTTGCTGAAGACCTCTGAAGTTCCAAACACCTAATTGCAATGTATAGATGACAACTAAGGAATTTTTTTAGACTTGTTTTGATGATACCTAAACATTTAGCATATAGATGAAACTATTCATTAAATCATAATTAATCAAATTAATTAGGGCCAAAACACAATGTAAATGGTGCCATTAAATTAAAATTAATATTGTCAATTGAACCTAAAGCAATACAGTTAATAAAATGAACAAAGTGTTTAAATTCTAATTAATGGTGTTAAATAGTGACAATGGAAAGGAAAGCTGTTGCTTTTATATAACAATTTCACTTCTGGTATACATCACCATTGAATTTGCAGATAACAACCATATTGATTTATGTTTAATTGACCAGGTTTTGTGGAAAAGATTGCCTTAACTTTGTCAATTAAATCCAACGTTTTATTTCTTAGAGTGTATAGTGCCTTATAAACATCACCAAAGCTATTAGAATTCAGTCTCTGGGGAAAATGAAGGTCAGGAAAAAAGCAAACAAAGTCAATTTGGCAGTCCAGCCAGCAGCTGTTGAGATATTTAAGTCATTTTAAGTCAACTTACATTTGAAAGGCTGAAGTTTAGTAAGCAAAGGCATTACGTTGCATTAAAGACTATAAACTCTTTAGAAAGGTGTTTACAGAGGTCATAAATTAAGTGTACCCTTTCTTTGGACTTCTACAAAGCTCGTCAACCCTCAGCATCAAAAGAGCCAAAAGAGCCATTTTAGCCCCTCCTACCAAACAATGGGAGAAAAACAGTTGCACAGGCTGGGGTATCAGACGGATGGATAATGGATGTAATTGGGAGAGGATAAATTAGTTCAAATTAGTTTTTTTTCTCATAATTATTTTTCAAAGCTTGTGGGAACAGCAGCTGAAGGGCTAAAGAGCCGCATGAGGCTCGTAAACCACAGGTTACCAACTTCTGTTCTCTACAATCAGACTTCTTTTTGAAACTGCAGCACTCGCCCCCTGCTGGCCACTAGAAAGAATTCACATTTGAGCCACTTCCTCACTGGCTTCTCTTTTCAGATCTGGAGGCTACAACCATTTTTTTATACACAGTCTTAACTGGTGACCTAACACACTAACAGAGCACTCCAGAGAGCCAAGCTACCAGAGTGGTTAATATACCTCATTCGTTTTTCCAGCCTAAAACAGAAATTAGAAGCATGAGGTGGAGCGCATCATACCTGCTTCACTCTGCAGATCTCTCTTGTTTGGTCCATCCTTGGGCGTTTTCTTCTTACTCCTGGATCTGTGCGTCGGGGCTGTGGGGCTCGACTCTGCAGCTGTAACAGGAAATTGTCCTGACGGGAAAGAACACTGATGTCATCCTCAGGACACGAACAGGGAAAACTAAGAAACGCTGAGCGTCACTCTGAATAAATGCAACATGATTTTCATGTACAAATTCTCTCCGTTTAGTTACATCATAAACTAAATTATACATGACACTACGTGGTTGTGTGTGGATGCTGTGAAGCATTAAGCTGAATTCAAACTGACCTTTACCAAGGCTTTCCCCCTTGAAATCATCTACCCACTGGCTAGTGCGGTACACCTCACTGGCATCCTGGGCCTTCATGTTGGTAAACAGATCGGGGTTAGACTGGGAGACCAAGTGGTGACGTGCCAAGAGGTCAAAATGCTGCAGCCGTGGACTGTCATTAGGCTTGGATGCATCTTGCTGGTGGGGAGATGTCAAAGTTGCAGTGTAGGAGAGCTCATCTGGTTTAGAGGGCAGGCTGGGGAGTTCCTCCCTGGAAGTGTCCATCAGGTAGGTTCTGGCTGGCAGAGGAGGACACCAGTCATCGTCGTCCTCCTCAGAGCTAAGAGACGAGAGAAGGCAGTGAGTGTGCGTCTTTGAGGGAATTACCACATATAAAAACTTGCTTATAAACAACAGTGCAGATGTGAGCGGATGGCTGAACTAACCACCAATCCCTGTCATTGGTTTACACTATTCGTTTTTTACTGAATATTTTAAGTATCATACGGTTTTGTGCAAAAGTCTTGAGCCACCCTTTATCTCTTTATAATTTGCCAGGAAAACTGGAAATGCTTGCAGCAATTTATTGAAACGTGTAAACACACATGGAAATACAGTATATAGGGCAAAAACAGAGGCTGTACAGTTACAGTGAGCTTGAAAATCAATATTTGGCCACCTTTATTCTTCTACATAGCCTGAAGTCTCTTGTTGATTCTTTAAGTCCGGGGAAAGTTGTCCAGGCTTTTCGAAGGCTATTCAAAGATCTTCTTTGGATGTTGCTGACTTCATATTCTCTGTCAAATCCAGGTTCTGGAGTAGCCAACCCATGACTCATTGTGTTCCTATCCAGGTCATTGTCATGCTTTCCAGATGGTATTAGATGGTTGATAAAAGGCTGAAGGTACTTTTCTGTGTTCATAATTCCATCAATTTTGACAAGATCTCCAACACCACTGGCTGAAATGCTCCAAACCATGACAGAGTAAAACCATGTTTTACAGATGGCTGTAGACACTCACTGTTGTGCCTCTCTCCTTTGGGTTCATTAGTCCATTCAAGTTCTCGTTTGAGTTGTTGCAAGCACCAAGGAACCAAAAACTTTCCTCTGAAAATGGTCAGGTACAAGGACTAGACTGAAACAAGCCAAGGTAAAAAAAAAAAAACCTTTGAAAAACCTCCAGAAAGCCAAAACTTTAGAAAGGAAGGGCGACTCAAGTCTTTCACAAAGTACCGCCCAGTATTAAACAATCAGAGATGTAAAGCTACCTGCTGTGGCGGCAGAAAAACAAAAACAGCAATGTAATGTTTTTTCACTCTCACGAACCTGCATTTTATTCACATAGACAACTAAGTTCAAACATTTGTTATGTTTGAACTTACAAGTAAAACATCAGCTCATTTAGAATTTAATACCAGCCTTGCTTTTGTTGAAGTGGGGTCGTTAGAAACGGAACCAATTATGGAAAACAACATTTTTTTTAAATTTCTGTTTACTTTTTTCCTCATAGCAGAGGCTTCCCAGACCAGCACGTTGAGAAAAGAAGCTGAAATGAGCCAAGATTTTAGATTTAAAACAAATAATTGCGCTTACAGCTACTACAGATGTGTGTGTTTACTTGTTGATTTTTCCGTCTATGAGGATTTTGTGATAATCTGCAAACTAAAACACACAAATGTCAAGCTGCTAGATCACACAAGCTTGTAACACATGTCGGAACAAACATCTGGTGTTGAGATACTTCCAATAACTGTGCACAGACATACTACTAACTAGACTATATATATATAAATAATCAACTCAATTCAGTTTTATTTATATAGCACCAAATCATGACAACAGTCACCTCAAGGCGCTTTATACTGCAACATAAAGACCCTTCAATAATAATATATATTAAAAAAAATAATAACCTAATTTCAAGTCCTTGTGGGAAAAGGGAACCAGTGTAGCATTCCCGAAGACCAGAACCACCTCCATAATTTCTGTTGTCACTTCAATGCCGTCAGGGCTAATTTAATGAACGATGTGTCATTGAAAAGGCAAAGTACTAATCCAACCTGTCAGATGGTGGCTAATGTCGTTAGGAAAGACACGGCACAGTCAGACCAGCCCTCCGATCCCACCCCGATATGTCCGCAATCTAATCTGTCAGAACTAGTTAGAGTGGACGCTCCCTTCTGCAGCCCCAAAGCACAATCTACTCACTGCCTGCAGACACAGCTGTTAATTTGAAAACTCCCCAGACTCCAAACTTCACTCAAGTTTTGCTTGGCAGTCACAGCACAGTTCTAGGGCAGTTTTGATATCCATCTGCCTTAACTGCCTCTGTCATATAGGTGAAGGCAGAGGCCTCCATGCTAAAAATAAACTGACTGATCACACAAAAATAAATGTCACTGTTCTTGGAGGGGGGTAAAGAAGGGGCCTTAACAACAACCTGACATTCAGCTTGAATAGCATTTAACAGTGCAGTGATTTGTCTCACCTGTGCTGCTCATCTTCTTTGTGTGTTTTTATACGGTGTCCGTCTTTATTGGCAGGAAGAGGTAGAGACAAGACATCCACCCAGGTGAGAGGACCTGACTTGGATGATGACCCAGTAGACCTCTGCTTTACCAGTTTGTCTAAAAAAAAAAAAGCAATGTGTGAGCCATAATCGTTGTGTTACTCGTTTCCACTCTAAAGCTCAAACTGCTTGCTAAGTAAAGGTTTTTAGATATGTCCTTTCTGTGTCCATAGCCGTTAGCACCTCAAAGAATTTTCCTTTTACTGACCATTTTATATCTTCAAGGGCACCTTAAGCTTCTGTAGAATCACTGGATATCAAAAGGAATGAAGCACTTAACCTCCGCATACCTTTCCATTCGCACAGTATGTTTCAAAGTTTCAGAGCATGGCAGGCTTATTCGCAAAGCATCTTTCAGTAAGCCAATTCAAAGCCCAGGATATTGGATATAAAAGGGAATTTAAGTATATATCATATGTGAGTTAATGAAGCTACCCAAGCTTTCACATGTGGGTGGAAGTATAAGTGTTGTAGGTAGTTACAACACTTGCATATAAGAAAAGTGATGAAAACATTGCACTATGGCAGCCATATAAACTATCTATAAAACAAAGCACATTTTTGGCCAGTGTCAAGCTACAGAGAAAAAAGGCAACTCACTAATATTTCCTTTTTAAGGTTGGCGCGCTCTAATGAATGTAATTACACAAGCAACATGTCTCAGGTTGTTACACGTAATCACAAGTCTACACAGTTTTATGAAGTTAACTTATTACTATGGAACTGGAGTGCGTTCAGAAAATGAAAATAAAGGCAGACCTTCTCGTGTAATCATGTCGTTCTATATCGTCCAAGAAAAGATCTCATTACTGTGCCATCTCATAATTAAAACATCTTAAAAAGGTTAAGGTGGTTACAAATTATCCATTTTGAATAACAGAACAGGTGTTTTGCTCCCCGCAAAATTAAATGAATATGAGATTTTCAAGTGGTCATTAACCGTCTCAACAGATTTACAAGAAGCATAAAGCTGCCATAACCACAACTACAGGAAATCTATTTTTCACATGACTGCGTATAAAGAGCCAGACAGACAACCACATTTCCAATTAAGCTGTCCAAAATTACATTTTTTGATCTTTTCCGCTTCCACAAAATTCTCACCGTTGCTCTTCTTGGTGTACTGAAGCTTGGCGTATTCAGATCCAGAGTGACCAGACTTTATGGTCCAGTGATCCAGGTCCTGCTCCAGACCTCCAAACCCACTGTTTGACAGTATTGGGTTGCTGCTGTACGGGTCTGGACCCTGGTTGTAGGACGTGCTCGAGTAGGTGTCGTAGTACGCCAGGAGGTCGTCTTCAGCCGTTGTGTTGATGGTGCTGTAGATGGGACTGTCGTTGGATGCCGCGCTGTGCTTCTCTGACTGGTTCGGGTAGTTTATGATCCCAACAGCTGCACAGCAAATGACTATGTTACAATAACAATGACAATCTTTTATTCAGCACTCGAGCATTTCACATCAGAGAGCTCTTACTGTTGTAATATCTCTCTGAATCCAGTTTGCCAGAGCAGCAGTTGACCGAGTCTTTGCTGTTGTGAGTGAGGTTTGGAGTGGGCCAAGAGTCTGCCAGCCAGGGGTAGTTGCCCATATTTGATCCCAACAAGCCAGGCCTGGGAAGAAAGATGAGATTATATCAATACTGCTTCTATGAAACACACAGTGACACTAATCATCTGATGAATCAAATCATAACGTAGAGTTTACCCTCCATTAATGATTCCTGATCCTTCACTGTGAGCGAAGCCAACTGCAAGAGGAAAAAGAGCAAAGTTATAAATTTGGAAAACAGCAAAGAAGATAAAGCTTTTGCCTTAAGCCCTTTTTTTTTTTCCCCAAAGAGCCACTGAAAGATAAAGATGTTTTGGACCGAATTATCATGCTCCATAACCAAATAAACAGTTTATCCCACACGGGGGTTTAAGAAAGCAGATTTGAATTGATATTTTATGAGGGTGCACTGTTGACCTACATACACCAAGAGGAACACAGCAGATCTATATAGAGTATGCCTGCAATACATAAAAATGCAGATGTCATTTTTCTGCTGCTGTATCTGGAGTTAGGGATGGCTAAAATCCATTTTTAATTAAATAAAGAAATCCATACCATAAAGTGAAAGAATACATGCAACACTATGAAATATTAATGGGAAAATTAAATTGCATGTTTGCTCCTAAGGCCTTGAGCCATTATTGAACAAATACATCTCAAAGTCAGAGAAGAACTGAGAACTGATGTGCTGTGTGCTTCTGAGCCAAAGGGCATCAAGTAAAGTGTGCGCGGTGCTTTTTACATATGCTTCAGAGTGTCTCTTGAGGGTTTTCTTTTTTTTTTTCTTTGCTCCTGCCATGAAGACTACCCGGTGGGAATAAATATATTTTAATTAACTGAATATGCGATTAAAGTGCAGGCATCGCTTTGCAAAGTACAAACCAAAATTGAAAACATTCATCACTGCTCCAGATATCCCCAGAGGTCTATTAAGAACTTTGTCACTGTCACTGGATGAAAACAAAATCTGATGGTTTGCGTCTTTTTTTTCTCTTTTATGTCTCTGTTACATAACGAGTAGTCTGTGACAGGGTTCATCAAATCATCTCGAGTCCTGTGACAATAACCTCTCCTGCTTTTTACCTTTTTCTCTTTCTGCAAATGAATCCACCCAAAGCAGGTAAGTCATAGTTAATCCCCCCTCCCCCTCACGCCCTCACCTGCTGGGGTGTATGCGAAGGATGTGGTATAGTGTCCCAGCTGCTTCCTCCTTCGGTGGCGACAGTATAGCCACCCGCTGAAGCCCATCAGCACCAACCACGCAGCCACACCCAGCCCAGCGATGAAGGCTGGCTGGCTGATGACGCTTGTGATCTGCTCTGCTATGCTGAGGTCATCGCCCTTAGTCACAGTCGTTGAAGTCTTCTCAAGCGGGGGAGCTGAAAGAGAAGCGATCCAGTTAATGGAGCCATATGATACACAGGCAAAGCAGAGAGCTGTCAGTCATTTCAGAGTAGAAAAAACAAGCTTTTTAAATGGTTTTGTTTCCTCGTATATCATTCAGATTGAGTAAATAGTAAACTGAGTAAATTCGTCTTTTAATGGGCCGGCACAGTCGAGGGGATCAGGATCAAATTGGGGCATTAGAGCACTTGAAAACTGGTTTAACGCGAAGGAAGTTATATTGATTGATTGATTGATTTGTGGACATACTTCCTGCCTACACAGACACACATTAGGAGATGTGTCGGCGATTTTAAGGGAAGGACGTGACACCCCAAAGGAACAACAGGTGGAAAGTTACAACTTACAAGCAGTTTATCTTAGCCATCTATAATCCAGTTTTGAGATCCTTTCCCAGATGCCTTAACGCCCACTCACATCCTGGGCCATTTGACCTCAGGAAATAGGGTGGTGCCAGGTTTCACAGTGGATTCACCCGAAACCTTGGCTGACTGTGACTCACAACCGTTTTCACACCTTGGCTGTGTGTGTGATTAGGTAGAGGATCAATAGGGGGTCCATGACCCTCTTGGCGGACACTCCCATAGGGCTTAAAATCTGTTGCTCTGGTGGAGACTCCCAAGTTCACTACACATGGTTGCAATTATTTTGGGGTACAACCCAACACTAGGGAATTATCTTTCCCTAGTGTGACTGTATCATAAAACTGTAACTTGTGCTGGTACAGATTAACAAGACATAGAAGACATGCTAGTTTTTCCACCTTTGGTGTTTTTAGACTTTTTGATAAGCCAAGTTAGATCCGATATATAGAAGTTCTCACCTAACTTTCATCAATAAATCAAATAGGTAAGTTTCCCATGTTTTCTCTAAAAGGGTTACAAATAAAAGAAAAACATTTCAGGAAACACTGGAAGCAAAACGTGTTCTTTGGAAGCAGCACATCTTCTCTGAGTATGTGACTAATATAGCCAGGTGAATTAAAAAGCAGAGCCACAGAGACACAAAACTAAACAAAATAAATGCCAAACTTATTATGCAATCACAACTACTGACTCGAATTCGTGACAAACACCCTGCAAAAATTAGTGTTGGTGATGCACCAGCTTTAATCGTATTCACACAGCGCAGTCAACTCTCCATTTTACATGTGGTAAACTCAGCTTGCAGAGTGCGTCTTGGCATATTTCGGCATGTGTAGTAACTGTAACAGTTTGACTGACTCACTGAGAAGCAGGCTGACAGGCGGGCTCTGAGCGCCCACACCCAGGCTGGTGACAGCAGCCACCATCACGGTGTAACGGACTTCAGGCAGCAGGCCCGTCAGCAGGATGGACAGGACTGCTCCATCCACGGTTCGGTTTATCTGGTTCTCCTGCTCAACGCCGCTGCCCAGACACCAGACCTGAGTGACACCAGAGTTTAAGGTCCTCACAATTTAGGCAACTCGCACATGAAAGTTGCTCTACAATGGTACAAGACTACTATCCGTAGGATATAAACAATAGGTACAAGGAGTGCTTAGTATGTAAGATCTTCCCTTCCAAGGCTTCTCATCACCTCTGCCATAATCCCCACACCTGTCCACATTCATCAACACTGAGTAAACCTTTTATTTATTCTAAATCTCCTATAGAGTATCTGTGATGAAGACACTGGGAGTTACAATGAAAATGTGTCAGGTAATACCGTGCAATATTTTCTCACGTCAGCCTTTGAAGACTTGAACAAAATATTAGGTGTATTTCTGAGAAATTGAAATATTTAAGGGGATTAAATATGATCCCTGCCTTTGGCTGATGAGCCGTCACACATTCAAAAGAATATGGATTCTCATGATCAGACTCATAACTGTCTACGTGGAGACACAAGACAGCGAGAGGGAATCAAAACAATAGTACTCCATGTTCTATTTTGATGTTTTTTTTCCACGCTCTGGATAAGCAGCCTGATGATTAGTAATCAGTGTTGCGCTCATTCTAAGAGACAGATAATGAGAACTCTGTGTTTTTTTTCACAGAGCAAACAGATGACAGGGACAGTGACTGTTCAGCCGAGAATCTGATGACACAAAACCGAGCAGCATCGCAAGCACTGGCAACACATAAAAGGCAATGACTAATTACTAATTGTTCAGTAAAATCTGTGTTTTTCACAAGCATCTAAACAACCAAACCTGGGAAACACTGAGTAATGCCTGCACACAAATGCAAATCGAAAGAACAATTTGCTCCCTTTATTCGCTTTGCTGACGAGCTTAACAGCAGAAATAAACACCGGAGAAGACAACAAACAGTCAAATGTGGCCTCACCTTGTACTCCCGAATTATGCCGCTCTGAATATTATGAGGCGGAGGCTCCCAGGACACGCTGATACTGGTGCTGTTGGTGAGCTGCACCACTGATACAGCCTGTGGAGGGGCACTCAAAACTACAAACAGAGATAAGAAAACATGAGATGTTACTATAGTTATTAATGCATACCAGAGCTGTGATAAGACTATGTTTACAGGTCCGTAATTCCTGCACAATTTCCTGCAAATAACAGATATAATTTATAGAAACTAGAAGAACCTGAAAGAAAATAATCCTTAATTACTTATTTATAAGCACTCTCTATAACAAAAGCATACAAATTAAACAGTGTCTTTATTTTGCAAAATTAAGAGGTTACTTTAGAATTTTTGCTAAATTAATTGGAACTCATTTGTTCCTTTGCTGTCTGATAAGCTAACTCCACTGGAAAAATACTGTTTTTAAAGGATTTCTTTGCCTCATCTAAAGCACTTTAAACTGCTTTACTAATAAATCCCTCCACACTGATAAATGTGACTAAATATTATAAATAAAAAATAGTTCATAATTAAAAACGAGCAATAAATGAAAGAGCTTTGAAAGGGACATTTAGAGAAACGTGTTATTTTACTTTCTTGGCAGTAGTCCTTCGCTTTGCTCAACAAAAGCTGGACACAAGTGGCTTGATCTAGAGATTATGGTTAAAATCATACCTCTAAAGCTCCTAAACTAACATAACACTAACCCCTTTTTATTAAAACTCTACCTATAAGCTTTTGAGTCCAGGCTAACTATTGTTATTTCCAGTTTCTATTCAAAGCTAAGCTGCTGGCTGTGGCTTCACATTGACTACAAAGAAACAAAAGTGGATTTAACTGGTATCTCAAATTTGTTTAAACACATATGCTACTGTCCAGAAGCCATGAGCCACTCCTCATTTTTTAACATTTTTGCTGGGAAAATGAAAAACAGGAGCAGCAACTGAGTAAAATATAAGACAAAAACAGAGTTTGTAAAATTGTATCAAGCCCAAAGTCAACATATGGAATTAAGACCTTTATTCTTCAACACAGCCTGAACTCTGTTAGGCAAGATTTCTTTAATTTTATTAAGTAGTCTTCTGATTTAATTTCCACATGATATTGATATGTAGATCAAAATCTGATGGTACTTTATCCATGTTCATAATTCCATCAATTTTGACAAGATCCCCAACACCACTGGCTGAAATGCAGCCCCAAGTAATGACAGAGCCTCCACAGATTTCTGTCCACATTAACCTCTCTCCTGACATCCTCTGTATAAATTGATGATTTGAACAAAAAAAAAAATGTAAATTTGGATTCTTTGCTCCATAAGACGTCTCCACTGGTTTTCAGTTTTTGTGTAATTTGGCACAGCTCAGCCTTTTCTCACTTTTTCTCTTCCTTAAAAATGGCATTTTGACAGCCATCCTTCCACTGAGACCATTTGTGACGAGGCTTCAGCGATCAACTGAAGGTTGAGATGCATTTCTTGGGTCCTGTGTCAGGTCTGGATATTTTTTTCGGTCTCTTAAGGACATGGCTTTCAGATACTCTCCCTCTGCTGTAGATCTGTATAGGTTTTTGCAACAGGCCGCTAATAACCAAGTGCATGAAAATACAGTTTAAAATTGGTTCTTTCCCAAGTTATGTGTCGATACATCGCTGGTTCATTCTTTGAGTTCAGTGCTTTTTATGCTTGAATGAGTCAATGGATAAGCGGCTTAATAAGCAAAAAAAAGTAAGTTCCTCTGAACATGTTCAGGTACAAGGACTGGACTGAGTTAGAAAGCAGCTCATGTCCAAAGAAAAACTGTGAAAGACCTTAAGAAAGGATTATTAGTCAAGACCACTTAAAAAAAGTACAACAGAGTTTGGCTGCTGTGCAAACATAAAGAAGTGTGGGGTGTCTTAAGACTTTTGCACAATACTGTACTTGCTTACTACTAGTTAGCATTACTTGCTAATGATTAGGTTATTAATACGCATTGCTTACCCTCCTCCGAGGTACGCAGGAGAACCATGAGGCTGTCATGCCCTTGTAACTCATTAAAGTAAGGCCGGATTTTGACCTCGTACTCGGTACCACTGTGCAGATCTGCTAAGATGGTACTGTAGTCGGACGTGGCCTCCACATCTTGGACCAGCCAGGAGCTGCCAATCGTTCGATAAAATATACGGTAACCCTGAACATACCGTGACTGACGGGCAACCTAAAAAAGGTGGAAGACAAAAGGCACAAAAACATGGCCTCACATTTAAATCAGTTATCAAAAGCAGGGAAGCGTAACCAGCTTATTCTGTACAAGTTGATCTATTGGTGTCTTATAATGCTGAGCAGAGTTTCTGAAGCTAATGTTTGGAGATTAGCCTGTCTTCCGCACACTACAAGCTGACTTTGAAACCCATCAGTATTAATCTCACACTCCAAGAAATCTTGGCGCTCGTAGGAGACAGAACCATCGGCTTCTGCAGGTAGACAGACACCTCTCCCAGCTCTCTCTGCACCTGTCTGTGGTCCACTCCCTGTTCAGTCGGACTCCCATCTAAGACAGCAAAGAAATCTAATCAGTCCAGCCTGACAACATGAAAACAAAACAGCTGAATAGCAGAAATTCAGCAAAAGCAGGGAACAACTTTTTGATGAAATTCAACATTGCTCCCGGCAGAAGAGCATCACACTGAGAAAGCAATTAGTTTTGAGACTGCACATGCAAAGCAAGTTTTTTTTTCCAAAGCATGTAGCACATTATCTCTGCCTCAGCTCTACATCCAGTATCTAAAATATACTGCCTCATGGAAACTGAAACCAAGACTGAACTGTGAATAATATAATGAAAAACATTATATCAAAAAATGATTGTTTTTTCTTTTGTCTTATGTAACTCACCCTGTGTCCTGACAGGCTCGGAGATCGGACTGGGGTCGCTGAGGCCGTACGAGTTGACTGCTCTGACGATAAAGAGATAAACGGTGTTGGGGAAGAGTCCGACAACAGTGTGCCTCTCCTGCTTCACATGGTCCGCTACGGTCTGCCAGGTACTGCCCACTGATTGGCTGCAACACGGATAACGTCAAAGAAAAGAGGATGTAGACCTTCACTATCTTAAAATTGAATTTCTTGTGATGAAGATCTGACTGTCAGAGTGAACGACTGAGATCAAAACAAGAGTGTGTGAACATGACTTAAAGGGTAGGTCAAGTCTTTATCGGGAGTGTGTTTGCTGCCTGAAAGAGTTCAGATAACTGCATGTAAAGTTGGCACGAGGACTACAATAAACAGTTTCAAGAGATGCTTCTCTTCTCTCTCGTTATCTGTCGTGTTGCCACGAGATAACAAGGTAATGGGCTTGATCACAGCTCTTCTGCTCATGCCCTAATTGCACAGACAGATGAAAGTAGAGCAGCCAGGAGAGATGTCAGGAGAGATCTGAATTTTGCATACTTAGGAAATATGGCAACTGCAGTTACGGTAGTCACCCTCATTAAGGGATAAATACATTTTTTAATCTTGTGAGCATAAGAAAATGAAGTGCGATATCTCAAGGCAAGCATAGAAATAACCCGGAGAAAGAAAGCTATAAATATGAGCCACAGTTGTTTTTTTTCTCTTCTTAATTAAATGGAAAATTATTTTGTCAGAACAAAAAAATAAAAAAAAAGGCAAAAAAAGTTAAATCTCTTTTAAGCAGTTTCATATCTAGTTTTTTTAGATATACTTTAGATACACTTATTTTATTAAGTACACCTGTTCTTAAAAGTATCCAATTAGCCAATCACAAAGCAGTAAGTAAAAGCTGTTCAGCATGGAGATAAGGTCAAGATGATGTGCTAAAGTTCAAACCAAACAACAGAATGAGGAAGAAAGGTGACATAAGTGATCTTAAATATCGTACGCTTGTTGGTGCCAGACGAGCCGGGATTACTATTGTTTTTCAGAGTATGGTCTGAAGAAGAGAAAATATCTAATAAGGGCCAGTTCTCTATGTGAAAATGTCTTGCTGATGTCAGAGATCTCAGGATAACAGCCAGAGTGCCAACACTAACTCAAAAAACACTTGTTACAACCAAGGTATGCAGAAGAGCCTCTCTGAACACTGAAGCAGATTAGCTGCAGCAGCAGAAGACCACAGCAGCTGCCACTACTGCTAAAAACAGGAAATGGAAGTGGACAAAATGAGCAGATAAGTCTTGTCTGGGTCTCAGTTTCTCCTGCAACATTTGGATGGTAGGGACAGAATTTTACATAAACAGGACTGATCCAACCTGCTTTGTACTGTATCAATGGTTCAGGCTGCTGCTGGTGGCCCCTTAGTACCAACTGAACATTGTTTAAACACCATAGCCTCCCTGAGTACTGTCGCTACCCTTGTCCAACAGGAGATTTCTCTGCAGTGACTGTGTGACACTATCATGTCAATAAGAACCAAAATCTCGGAGGAATGTTCCCAGCACCGTGTTGAATCTCTGCCATGAAGAATTAAGGCAGTTCTGAAGGCAACAGAGAGTCTTAAGTGCATTTCTTTACAGTGCTGCAGTGGTTAGCACTGATGGTTCACAGCAAAGCGGTTCTGTGTTTGAATCTGTGTGGTTTGCATGTGCTTACCTACTCCAGCTTCCTCCCACAGTAAAATGACACACATGTTAGGTTAATTGGTGAATAAAAATTGGCTGTAAGTATGACTGTGAAGGGTTGTCTGTGTCTGTAGTTTAATCCTATGATAGACTGCCCAGGGTGTACCCCAACTATCACCCAATGACAGCGGTGATAGGCTCCAACCCCCCTCCCCACGTGATATTTAAAATGGAAAACAGTGAATAATTTCTTTTAGGCTCCTAAAAAAAAACTAAAAATACAAAAATGGCACCACAGTCTTAATGCAAATCAGTGCTAATCTTCTTCTGGCTGCAGCCCCATATTAAATGAACAGATATCAATCTTCTCGCTTGACGCTCAGCAGGCACGTGAACAAGAAATGTTTCAGCAGCCTCTGTTGAATGAGCAAACAAATTAAAGAAATCATCAGTCGCTTCTTGGATTCACGAGTTTCTGTTCATTTGAAGAAAAAAACCCCCCTCATAGCTGCTTCTCTCAGCTTGCTAACAAAGTTTTATTCCTTCTTTAATTGCAGCAGGTTATAATGATGACTTCTGAATGAGCCCGGCGAGGATACAACAGCTTTATGCTGTGCAGGTACGGGCACTATCAAGCAGCATGAGCGCAGTTTAACATTTTCCTCAACTCCATGGAGGAGGAAATGGCGAGGCAATTACATCAAGCAGGTTTTGCCACAGTTTTGGCATTTCAGAGTCGCATTTCTTTTTATAAAATCTTTTTTTTGTTTTGTTTTCAGTGAAAAAGGGAAATGTAACTGCTACGTTTATATAGTAAATACTCCATCTAGATTGCCTCGCTTTTAAAATCAAAAACATAACTCTTGCTATGTTTGGTATTAAAAGGCATACTGCAATCATAAAAGTGTTTCTTTCTTTGTTCCTTCTGATCCACAAAAACAAACAATTCATTGGAGTTGGAGCGTGTAGCACTGAATGGATCTTTATCAGCTCTGTGTGCAAGCGTGCCAGACTGAGCTTTCTGCCTGCACAGAAAGAAATATATGCGTGCACGTGTGCGTGCATGTTTGTGTCTATACACTTTTTCTGTACCCCCCGTCCTGTTTCTATAATGAGTGAACTCTCCAGCTCGGCTCACATCCCCTCCTGCCATTGCCCCAGGACAGGACAGAGCTGCCAAGCTGACCACTGCAGTAATTGTCTCCTCTTTCACTCTCCCTGTCTCGCTCAGGACTCTAGTTGGTTGTTAGGGCTGCTATGGCTCTCCCCGGAAAAGCCGCGGCTAAACACTGATGCGGTGGGTTTCACTTTGCAACGTGTGGTAACAGAAGTGTCTCTCCCTCAGGCAGAGATGAGTCATTTCCAAAGTCTAATGAGTCTAAATGAAGAAGACTTCATTATCTGGGAAGAGTCAGTCAGACAGTGAGACCTTTATCAAGGGTGGAAAGTTAAATCGAGGCTGCCTGTTGAACTTTAAGTCAGGAAGACAGTATATCAAGGTAAAAATTAAGTACATAAAATTCAAAAAACAAAATAATATGTGTTCTACTGCAGCTCCTTTCAGTTTGTCCTTGTTTGTGGGTCTCTCTGCCATTGAAGAGTATCCCATTTCTCCATTTGAATTTGCCTGAATCTGAGCAGAGTATAGCCCTGTGTACATCACCTGTATTCATCCTGCTACTTTGGTCCGCAGTCACATCATCGATAAACACTAGTGGTCCAGTTTCATGCCCATGACATTGCCTCCGCCACCCGGATCATGACCTGTTCTCTCTTTTACAATTTTTTTCTTTCCCCCTCATTCTGGTTCATTTGAATTTCTTAGAAAGGTTTGTACTCTTTTTAAATATTTTGTCTAACCTCTGGCTTGAACCTTGTTGTAAACTCTTTGTATTTCCATTCATGAAGGCATCTTTTGGTTGTCAGCAATGATAAAGCTACCACACTGACAGTGTTTGTGATTTGTTTTTGTTTTTTCTTAACCATGGAAATAATTCTGTCATCACTCATTTTAGCTGTCTTTTAAAAAAGATTTGTGACAGAAGGATAGCAGCAAGTGTAAAAGGGAAGGTTAACAAGATGGTAATGAGACCATCTATGATGTATGGTTTGGAGACAGGAGGCCAAGCTGGAGGTGGCATAGTTGATTTTTCTTAGGCGTGATCGGGATGACAAGTGAGTACATCAGAGGGACAGCTCAGCTCACCTCAGCGGTTGGAAGACAAAGTTAGAGGGGCAATAGTCAGATGGTTTGGACATGTGCAGAGAGGAATAATGGATATATTGGACAAAGGATGTTGAATATGGAGCTATCGTGCAGGAGGAAAAGAGGAAGACCACAGAGAAGATTTATGCATGCAGTAAAAAGGACATGCAGAGCGCTGAGTGTCGGGGACAGGGAGGCAGATTATCTGCTGTGACGACCTCTAAAGGAAGCAGCCGTAAGAAAAAGAAGTTGATTTGGGCACTCCAAAAGTTTTTGCTGTCTCTAATTGGTGTATTTTGGGTGGGTGGGGGTGGGGTTCCATCCAGTAATAGCCTTAACTTGCACTAAAATCTCTTTGGGCCTCATAATCAAAATTACAGCCAAATGTAGAAAATACAAATATAATTACACTTTTAATCAACTTCACATGGCTTCATTTGCCATGAAGTAACAAGGGAACAGGCCTCACTTTGCCATGAAACTGCTCGTCAGTGCAGTTAATCGTGTGCCTTTGAAAATTGGGGACTCTGTATATTAAAATGTCTGTAACTACGAAACAGTTTTTGTGAAACCTTTTGAATTAAAGCTGAAAGTCTGTATTTCAACCACATATTTGTTGTTTGATTAAAAATCCATTATAGTGGAGTGCAGAGGCAAAACTACCAGTATATGGATTTAGGGCTTTAAAACACATTTCACCAGTTACACTTGTTAAAGCGTCTGGTAGCACCAGTAGTTTTTCATGGTCTTTCTTCATCTTCTATTAATGACATTCTGACTCAATATAGACCTGACCTCAGCAAGTCAACGTGTCACCATTACTGGACAAAAAAACGAACAACAACATAAAAAAGCATAAAAACCTTTCAGCAGGCTTTTTTTCAAAGAGGACTGAGTGTGAACAAGATTTCTGCCATTCCTCTGATTTGAGGCTTTAGAAAATCTAACCCATGATGAGAGACTTTGGTCAGTCATGTTTCTTTTCAGACCAGATTTGGTAAAGGGTACAAATAGAGAAAATGTCTGTGAGAGTAGAAGAAGAAGATCTGAGAGTGGAAATTGTTAAGCAGAGGAAATTCACCATTATTAAGGGTTCAAATCTATTTACAGCAAAGCAAAAAGTTATTAATAAGCTTTACTACTATAACAAAATTTTAAAAAGCTTTGTCTTGTTTTACATTTGACCAGAGCTTTGTTTTTGCATATAGTTTACTGTGGATGGATGAATGGATGGTTGGATGGATGGATGGATGGATGGATGGATGGATGGATAGTTATCCTGTATTTGCTGTGATCCAGAAGTTTCAGATAAATGGAGACAAGTTTACAAAAGACTGAAAAACTAAAGTATGCTCCTGTTTTGAAAACTCACCTGAAGGCTTCGATAATGTAGGAGGTGACAGCGGCTCCGCCTTCATGTGGATTGGACTGCCAGGTGAGGGTGACTGTGTTTTTGGTCACCTCCGTTATGACAGGCTTCTGCGGAGGTCCTGGAAGCTGGATGAACTCAGAAGCTCTGGACACTGAAGAACCTCCATCTTTCATTACAGAAACACACAAAAAACAACCCATAATTACATCATATCAGTGGGTTGAGTTTGATTAACATTTTATCTCAAACTGTACTTTGTCTCGTGGAGGCTACAGATTGTGCTCCTATGAAGAACACTGGCAGACTAAGTAGTTTCTTGGGAAAGGAGGTGTAGTGGAGGAGTGACAGAGTGTGAAGTGTAACAGACAGAGAGACTGTGGCGAGTTTCAGTCTAAGTACCTCTGACAGTCAACATCCCACTCCAGCTCGACTCTCCTGTGGTGCTGGAAACCACGCACGTGTACATGCCCGAGTCCGTGTCCTGTTAAACAGCAGTCAGCATTTGAGACAGACTTTTAAAAAAAGAACTTAACAGAATAAATGGCACAAACATTTTCACTTTTTCAGCAATTTTTGTTAATTTTCACTTTATGCTTCCACTCCACTAGACTTTTACGACATGTCAAAAACAGTTTTATACAAGGCATGAGCTAGCTATAGCATCCACCGCAGCAGTAGTGAAGTAAATCAAAAATAAAGACGCTAAGCCTGCAAGCTAGTTCAGGCAGCTTGAGTTGCACAGCTTTTCATACATCACATACCAAACTCATCCTCCCTTACTGGTTTGTTTAAGCTGTAAAAGTAGCGTGTCACCGCATCATTACCTGCTCCTTCAACCCCTTCACCACCCCAACATCCACCTGTAAGCTCCAAGGGTGATTCATACTCATCTCTGCCCTGTTTCTACATGTAATGCTACTGCAGGAGCGAGGAGCTTGCAGACAGCACGCTCTAACTGTTGCTACGGGCCTGCTGTGATTTTGACCTTGGGGCTGTGTCTTGTTCTTTCTTCAGTAGTAGATGCCACCCACTTTCGTGCAACTGACTCTACTCAGCTATTAAGCCAAAGTACTTAAGACCAGAGAGAAGAGAGCTCCAGTGCCAGAGAGGCTTTTCTGGTTTTGAAGCTTGTGAGCTGTTTGTGTTTGTGTTGTCGGTCATTAACCTTTTTAATTTGTGCTTTTGTTTAGTGACGACCTCCTGGGCTTTGCTATGTTTCTCTTCTTTTGAAGTGGATAGCAGCTTGTCCATCTCTTTCTTTTAATTATTAATCAAAAGCTTTACTTTCATAATTTTGCCTTCATCTCTCTTTCATCAACACTTTTTTGTAACTTTACCTTTTTAGGGGAGTGTAACACTGTAATGAAGCTTATGTGTGAGTAATATCAGTAATCACTCATCTGCCTGCTTTCCTGGGTCTATTACATCACTTCCTCTTTCCCACAGTGTCAAATTCATTCCAACATTGCTATAGTGCATCTAGTCCAATCATTTTCTTGCATGTCTCTTAAGAGCCAATCAAAGTACTCTGTCAGCGTACTTTAAATCTCAGCGATCTTCTGTCACTCTGCCTTTCAGGCCCTTGCAGCCCACCTCCTCCTCCCCCATCTCTGCCTCACCCTGGTCACTCAGCGCCCCATCCACGCCTCCATCTTCATCTTCACCCTCTGCTATACTCTAGTGGAGTCCTATCATAATTCCTATCACTGCTGGGACTCCATTCTGCTGTTATGGTTTATCAGAGTCTAATCGCCAAACAGCTTGTTAATCAAATTCTGTATCTTAACAAATCATGTTCATTTTTTCCAAGTGATCTCTCCTTATCTAACTCATTGCAGCTTAAAAGGAAAGACTTAAACAGTTTTAACTTTGATGCGATTTTGAATCTAATCTGCCAAATTTGAGCCGAGAAAGTCAAAAATTAATCAAAAGTAACATTCAGCCACTAAAAATATATTTTTTCTTTTCATGAATAAAATGAATAAATGTAATTTTGCATTTTAATCAATAAATAACAATGTGCTTTCCTATAATTTTCTCCTGTTTTGCAAAAACCCCCCAAAACAAATGATTATATTATTATGGTAATTATATTTTAGCATTAAAAATGTCATTTTGTGTTTTCTGGCAGACTAAACATTACAGAAACATAAAAAGAATGATTTTGATGGCATAAACCTTACACTGAATTTGCTAAGCATTTTATGTCAGTAACAATTTTTACCTTGAAAATTTAATTTATTAAGAGTTGATGTGCAACTTGAGTGTTGTATTAATGTTTTTGAGCAGTAAATATTCAGCCATCTCTCACTTATTAAAAAAGCATTAGTTCTTAATAGATAATAAACCGAGAGTTTAAACAACTTTAGTTAATGTGTTGCTGTGTCTCTCTTTGGGGCCGCATCAAGAAGAGCATCTGGCGGGAAAATCTGCCAAATCAAATATGCAGACGTACCCGCTGTGGCGACCCCTTACAAATGAGGGAGCAGCTGAAAGTAGCTTTAGCTTTAATTAGTACAACTTTAGCAATTAATAGTTTTACATCACAACAAAATGATCATTAATAATGGCTACAGTGATTGTTATTGGTGTAATAGTGTTAATTTGCTTATGTGATGAAAATAGTAGTGATTTATTATATATTGCTTGTGTATTGGCTCCATGCAGTAGTGCTTTATGCATCTGCCAACCAAGTTAAAGATCTGTGATCTGATTTTGGGTGGACACACAAATCCTTGTGGGGAAGCGCATCTGTCATTAGAATCTGCCAAATCAAACATGCTGAGCTACCTGCTGTGATGACCCCTTGTGAATAAGGGAGCAGCCAAAAGAAGCATTATATGCTGTGTTGTGTACGACATCAACTATTAAAAGACTGTGATTAAATTCTGATGACATCAGAATAACAAGATATCCTATGTAGGATGTATTTATTTAGGATTACTAGATGTTAGTAAGAGTTTTTACTGATCAGCGTGATCATTATAACTCCTACGGTGTTAAATGCTGCCACATAGTCAAAACCGCTGCACTCTCCTTGGCTTCAGTCCTGCGATACAAGCAGGGGACTTTTAACGCAAACAGTTCCTAAGTCTGACCAAACAGCGAACAAAAAACAAAGTGATTGAAAACTAAACTAGAGAATGAGAGAAAAAGGCAGAAACCATGATTTCCAGGACCTCCTAGGTGACCCCAACTGCCCACTTATATGCTCTTTCAGTTGATGTAATAATTTATTGCAAATGATAGTTGCCTGACTGAAATTTCATAATGTTGTCCATTCGAAGCTCTGTGAAGAGCAGTTTTCTAATTATACACAGAATATTAATGTCCTTGAGAGGGCTGCTTCATTTAAACCCAGATAATTATTCTTTCATTGTTAATGCTGCATTTCTCACATAATGTGCTGTTTTTCTGCGAGGTGATCTGACCCTCCGCTGGAAATCATTACAGCAATTGTGCCAGTGGACCAGCTGAGTCTAATTAGTACCAAAATATAAATGTAGATCTTTCCATCAGTTGTTTTGGACATTTTTTTGAGGAAACTATTAAGTGGCTCACTTCAGCCTGCAAAAGCATTTAAATCAGAAGCGAGCAGTAAACAACTCATACGTATCGTTATATTAGCGATGACATTATAAACGGGTACAACACACTTTTCTGTGATTTCTGCAACCATCGGCTACGGAGCACGTCAACGTTTATTTGGAGGTGTCTGCCATTTGGTGCATTTTCACTGACAACAAGTGCGAGACGCTGATGAGAGCAGTGAGACGCAACCAGCACAGTTAACACAGTGAAAGACACCCAAAAAAAGATTATCTTCAGAGTTGAGTGCAGCTGCAGAATAAGGTGATAATTTTAATCAATTTCAGCTCCGTCACAAGAGCCAGCACCTTTCTCACAGCACGCACAGACATTTGAATTATCGTTAAGATAAAAACACCGATAATGCCGCTGGCGAATTTAAAATGCTAGACCTGCTTGCGACTGTTGTTCAGCTTTAAGCTTCTACGCTTCAATAAATTATTCAAAAAGCATACTTAAAGGTTTGCTACAAAAAAGCAAAAACACATATTTTAAACAATATTTTAAAAATGTAAAAATTGGCACTTATACCTTTAAGCTCCAGGTGAAACTGGACCCAATTAAGCAGCCATGTTTGTGCAATTAAATGCAAGCCACGCACACTCCATCTACATTAAGCAACTGTCACCGAGCGACACTACAGCCTACCCGACCTTCTTTTTATATTATGAAGTGTACAGTATGTGCCTGCATGCTTCACTGATACTCGTGCTGTTCGCTCTGGCCGTGTCCTGGCTGAGAGCCAGTCTGCTGGAACTATCGTCAGACCGTATGAGATCATCCACCGCAGTGTTGACCTCTGGCTGACAGACTGCACAGCTTGTGGGCAGGTGAACTTCTTTAGATGACTCCAACTACAGCTAAAATATTGATGGTGGGTTGGGGCAGCAGCAGGGTAAATATTTTTAGTCCCTCACTCATCATCTCCGTGTCCCCATTTTTTTCCCCCTTTGTCAACCCCTTGATGCCACACTAATGCATCTCTTCTGTTCCATTGAGCACATTGGCATGGCAGATTTCCCCTGCCTCAGCGGTGCACCGGACCAAACCTTAATGCTCCAAGTTAGCTGAGCACCACTGCTGAGAAAAAGGATGAAGGAGGACGTGAATAAGCACATTCCAGCCAGGAGATTTAATTAAAAGCCTGTTAGATGATGAATCATCTATCGCCAGTCAATTAATGTAAATGATGCTGCCTTTGCTCTGTCCTGCACAGGCTCGCTGACCTCCAGGTGGGGTTATAGCACAAAGGGGTTTCTGACTGCTCTTCCATCAAAGCAGAACACATTAGCATTTACAAACAAGCACCTTCATTAACATTACAATTACACACCGCATGAGCACATAATTACACTGGAGAGATACGCACCGCCTTAGAGAGATTGGTCTTTTTAACTCAGACTCACTTTAATTTTACAAACAGAAATGGAATTTCTGATGGAAATGAGGAAGAAATGGGTTACTATGGCGGCTGCGGGGAAGGTGACAGACGGTCAGAGATCACACAGGTATTTTATTCTCTACAGTTTCTAAAAAAATATAATTTCCATCTTTCCGTGCACACTCCGTCTTTCCCTGCGTTCCTTCCATTTAAGAGCAACTGCCTTTCAGAAGTCGCTCGTTCCGTGCCCTTTCCAACAAATGCCTCGTCCGCAAACACCCAAACGCATACACACCTTTACGTCTGCGATTTGCAACGTGCCATTTTCCATCAAGGTCAGTCGAGGTGTATTTCCCTGAAGTCTCTCTCCGTCCTTCTCCCATGAAATCTCGACTGAGGTACCTCCATTCACACGGCAATACAGCTGTGCCGTTGCACCCCGAGATACGGTCTGATTGGCTGGGCCTTGGCGAATGATTGGCGGGATACGACCTGAAGGACCTGCCAGTTTGAGTGAAGAAGAGGCGGAATATTATGTCAGGGGTGTTATCCTTGTTCCAATTAGATCACAGTGCAGAAAAGTCAAGACGGACAGATAACATTCGGAAGGCATATAAAAGGCCTGCAGGAAGGACGACTTTATAAAGTCGCCAGCAGCTGGAGAGCAAAGGGTAAAAATACTTAAGATGCTTAGTAAGCAGAAAACAATAGGCTGTATAAGGAGTGAAAGAAAGCTTAAATCTGGTGCTTACAAGCTGCCTGTGGGAAAACATTAAGCCTTCAATTCATTGCTCATCCAGCATGGGGTCTCTAACTGCGCACCGTCTCTGTCTGTATGAGCCTCATTGTTGTGCACCTACTAAGTAATTAATATGTTTCCCTCATTAGCTGATGGTGCAGAACAAAGAATCAACCCCTCAGGTTTAAAAGTAACTGTACCTATTGAGGTCTTACCTCCCTCCACCTCCAGCAGTGCCTTGGTCAAAACACTTCCTGCTACACTGATGGCCTGGCAGATATAAAAGCCCGAGTCCTCAGGGTGGACATCTGTGATGGTCAGCTCGCCACTCATGGAAACAGAGTAACGACCAGACTGGGAAGGCGGCTGGCCGGGGAACAACAACATCTAAACAGAAAAATACATGCAGCAAAAAGTAAATCAATGTTTTTATTGTCAAATCATTTACCTCAGCTATTTGAGTAAGTTTATAGAAAAGGAAATAAGAATAGAACAATTTCAGTCGCAATTTCCTGCAGCTCAAATTGGCTGTTTGAAATGGCTGGTTGTGTCCAAGGACAACTTTAATATGGACCCAAATAAAACTGAAAAATCACAATCACAAATTCCCAGAAATCCACTCATCAAAAGCATATGTGGTATTTTTAGATCAGTCTTTGGAAGCTTCATTCTTTCTCTTTGAGTCATGCACAAAAGCATGTACCGCAGTTCAGATTTTTCTTTTGCCAATGTTCTTCTCATGCACTCCAGGACAACCTCACTAACGTTGCCAAAAAGAAAACACACACACACACACACTGATATCCCACTCCTCACCCTGTGCACCACATTCAGGCCTGGACACTTATGATCAGCGGTTTTAGATTTTGGAGAACTCTAAAAATAGCAGCACATTTGAAAGTGTCCCAGAGGTGCTGATGGAGGTGACCTTGAAGTGGAGCACTGGCCGCATTTAAGTCAGGTGAGATTTAAGATCTTCACCAGTGGTGGTGGATGGCCTCCCTTTCCTGAGTCTGTTTTTGCCGGGCGTTTCTTCCTGTTAAAGGGAGTTTAACAGTTACCACCTTAAATGAATAACTCATGGACTCAAGTCCCTCAAAAATATTGCAGATATTCATGTGCAGCTCCAGATTAGTTATTATTATTTGGTGATCCTGTAACTTCTCATGCAACACCACCATAAGATCAAAATGAAATTTGTCGCCGTGCTTAATGAATAAAAACCTGCAAAGCTAATGACATTCCCATCAGACTCAGCTCTGCTTGTACTTTTACTGCTAATTAGTACGTCTTCCATTAATTACATCCTCGCAGAGATGAGCTGTGGAGCCTTACTTTTAGTTGATGAATTATGTAAAGAATTAATAAATCATTAAAGTAAAATTGTTGTCAAATTAGTTTTGACACATTATTTTACATGTTTTCACCCAAACCGGGGCTCAAACTATTAACTTCTAATGATAATCTCACATTTGAAAAAAGAAAAAAGCCCTGAAAGACTCTGGTTGTTGTGTTGTTTTTTGGGGGGGATGATGCCCAAGAGACAGACATTTTATAGCTATCCCGTCTTGTTTTCCTGTAAGTGAGATAGATGGGAACAAGGGGGAGGGATGCATCAATCCATTCAGCCATCCATTTCATTCCTCTAAGAGGCTTAGACTCCAGTGGAGGGACCGAGGTTATAAGGCTACAGATAATCCCACAAATACAGCAAAAAGCCCTACAAACAGCCAAGCAAGGCATCAACCCATCCTGCAGACTGAAGCTTATTCACAAAATCAGTAGCTCAACTTCCTGTTTACTCTGTGGAACCTTTCCAAAAACACCTGAAGCTTCTCCTCCACTCAGTGACCCCAGCTGCCATTAAGCAACGTGGCATTTGTGGTCAGGAATAATGTGGAAGGAGGGCAGCATTCGTCTGCAATCCTGGCCTGAAGAAGCAATTTCCACACCTGGTGTGCTTCCCGCAAGCCCTCCTTCAGTCTCTTCTACTTTCTCTTCCCTCTCCCGTCGACCCCCCCCCCCCAACCAGTGTGGCACGCAAACCCGAGAAACATTTCTCGCCAACGCAATACTGCAATATCTTCCAACACTTTGTCTCTGCGCATATCTCTGAGCCAAATGCAAATGTGCCGCATTATCTCGCTCGCCTCTTGCTTATTTCGCCTGGAAAAATGTGTCTTGATCAGTGTGGGCAACTCTAAAAAAGAGGTGTCAGAAAAAGTAAGATTAAATCAGACAAAAAACCTGCTCACATTGTGGTGAGTCATTCTCGCCTTTTAAACAAAGAAGGTGTGAAACTCTTGACTATTGATGTGATAAAGAATACTTGAAGTAAAGTTTACAAAGAAAGCCCCAAGTCCTCATGAAGAGCAAGCCCGGGCTTGTTAGGGGAGCAAATGTATTTATATTCACTCATTTAGTGTCCTGGATGTCTCTGCTGCTGCAGTATTTAGCATTAGAGAGCACCTTGTGCTTTGCTCCAGCCTTACCTGGCTGCCCTCTTTCTGCCAGAAGATGGCAGGTGGAGGGTTTCCCGTGGTGCCGCATTGGAAGGTGATGCTCCTCCCCTGGGTGGCAATCTGGTCTCGGGGCTTTGTAGCAATCTGAGGTGGTACTGGAAGAGAAGGAGAAGTGTGACCACCCATTAAAAGTCATACTTGTGCATGAAATGGCCTGCTTTTTGAACGCTCCCTTTCTGCTGAAAAGCCAACCCAATTTTCTCCTCTATAATTTATCAGTGGGAAAGTGTTCATTTAATTTCAATGGGAAGGAACCATTCTGAATCCAATATGGCAAACCATTTTAAAGACACCAACACTACAGCAACAATATTTCTTTACTTCCCCCTTTTCCTTAGGAATGCGAACACAGCAAAACGGTAGTTTCTTACTCTTTGTGCCATCCATAAGGGCGCATACTTGCTGATTCGCTGTATTCGGCACATTATTTTCACAGCAGCAAACAAACTGCTTCTAAGCATTTGTATCTGCTTGAACTTGTTTTAAATATATATTCGATTTGCAAGCCAGGATGAGAAACTGCCAAACAGGAACTCTCTGAAGACCTAAGTTGCTTAATGAAGCAGGAAGGAAGCAAACAGTTGTCAAGTAAATGCAGTGAAGTAAAATAAAGTCATATAATAAAGTGGATCTATAAAACGTAATGATATTGAAATACTGAACGTCTCTCGGTTTAGTTATTTTCCGCCACCGCTGTTAACCCCGAGCTGGATCGATAAAGCGCTCATTAGCTCTTAACGAGTGAGATTTAAGAGTCTTTCTTTGACCTTCTGAGTTTTTTGATCTGTTGCTACATACTCATCATCATCGCCCTCTCGTCCTTAATGAGAAAAATCACCTCCATGTCCTCTTAAAGAGAAAAAATGGGGGGGGGAAATGAAAGAAAATCATGGCAGCAAAAGCCAGCGTCATTCTGATGACATTTACTGAGTTATTTTGGGAAAGGTCTGAGAAGAGCTGCCAATTTCCAGCTTGGGTCAGATCACCATGTTATCCACATCATCACATCCTCTGTAGATTTACACTGACCACTGCATTCTGCCCCCGCCTGAATAATTGGCTCTCACTTCCCACCAAATGGGAAGCTTCTCTAGCCTGGATGCATCCTCTCTACAAATCTCTGCATAGTGCATATGTAGCTCCACACACAAAACACACACACACACACACTCGTATTAGAGCACACAAATGCATATTTGGCTCAATACACAAGAGAACTGAGTCATCTGTGTCGTGTCTTAATATTCTCACCGAGAGCATTTTCCCAGCCGCAGAACATCTTTTATCAACATTAAAGTGTTGTGATGATCTTTCTGTGAAGTTTTTTTTTCTCTTTCTTCAGATGTTATAATGTCTTTCAGCAGATCTGATGTGTTAGTCACATATAGCACAAGATTGCTCTCATTTATTTCATATTCACTTTGGTGCTACTTGTGGCTGTTTTTTATCATGGAGTCTTAAAGTGACTCTAAACCATTTTAAAGATTTTATGTAGATTTTGAATAAGATTTGCAATGTATATGGATATAAATTAGTCATCAGTTTAATTCTGTAAGTCCTGTTTTAGTTAGAAGTCTAGCAGCTGGTGCAAAGTAGTCCGTCTGGGAGAAAGGATATTGGGAATTTGAGCTCTTGGCTTTATGTCCCAATTAGGGATTTACTGGTAAATTGGTGCTTAAAATTGGAAAGCCTATTATTTTCCCCATATCTGGCACCTGATTTATTTCTTATCTGCTGTTTTTGGCAGTCCAGATCTCTATATTGGTACCACAACTGAATGCATGTGTACATTGTCCTGAACAAGGAGACTGCTTATGTGTAACTTTGTGTTACTGTTGTCTAGCTCAATCACGATAGTTCAACTGCTGGTTTAAATCCATATTTAATTCTCTAGTATTGTGTTGCCAGCCACCTTGTTGGTGCAAAAATTCTATTTTATGCCTGTCAGTCTTTGTTATCTTTGCCATTTTTCATAACTTCACATAAAGATATGAGAAGACGTAATGTGTTTTTGCAGCAGGTTGCAAGCAGCAAAGTGCCTAAAGATACAATTTAAAATCGGTTCTTTAAAATCTCTGTGCAGACATGTTGGTTTCCTTGAGTTTGGTGCCTTTTTTTCGTGCTTAAATGATTCATAGGTCAGTGTCAAGGTGCTTCTTTCTTGGTCAATTCCAAGGACTGGGCTGAAAATGAGTGAAAAATCAACCAGTGTCCAAAGAAAACCCTTGAATGACCTTCAGAAAGCCTGGAGAACTAATGCACACGACACTTTCAAAATATTACAGGAAAATCTGGCTCCTTCAAAGCAAAATATAAAGATATGAAGGGTACCTTTTGCAAGTACTGTGTGTTCGTCAGTTATTTGACTACCTTCTGACCACTTCCTTTACTATGGTTTTATAAAGCAGAGATAAGAAGGTAAGTTTGATCTGGACCTGATTTATTGAGAAAATAAGTCTAATGATGTCATGTCTTGTCCTGACTAAAGACCAAAATTAAAAGCTTACAATAAAAAACAAATTAATAAAAAAGTTCAAATTTGAGGAGTATTAAATCAACGTAAGTATATATTATATTATAAGTATAATATAAGTATATTATATATTATATTATATTATAAATGCATTATGGGAAATGTAGGCAACATTGTTTTTGGAGCTTGACCCAAATTAGGCGCAAAAGCACAATAAATGTCAAGGTAATTTTGGTCTTGATGGTCCACAGCTTGATGCATCTCTACCAAACATATTGCTAGTACTAAGTGTAATGATAGAATATTAGTTTAAGTGCTCTGTAATAATGTATGAGGTCAAATACGTTGTTATTTCAGCCTCAGACTTCAGTTTAGTTGTAATTAAAAGCCTTTCAGCTGCATTTTGAACTCCTCCAGCTGCAAAAGAGAGAAGGATTTAGAAATTATGGTGCCACACTCTTCTCAACACAGCAGATGTGTGTTTGATAGGAGTCCTTAATCTGCTGTACATTAAGTCACTGTGTCTGGGGCTTACTTAATGCCTGACTGCAGCAACAGGCATGTTGTCAACATGTCAGTACCTAATGGAGGAACTCATTTACACCATTAGGCATTTATAGTTGCTTTTAAAAACCATTAAGAACGTCACACAGAAAATATTATTTTTTTCTAGACAAATGAGCAACATAAATGCCCTTCTGTGGATAAGAATTAGATGGAAAGTGAACTCACGGAGCCGGCCGACCGGAATGATGATAGAGTTTGAAACACGATGGAGAGAGATGGAGAATTAATGAGATGGATGAAATGCTGAGCAACTACACGGAAAGTATAGCATGTAAAAGCACAAAAAAAAAAACAAAACAGAAAAGTGTGAACAGAAAACCGCTTGGTTCGGATTTCATTTACACTGAAAAAGGCATTAGCGGATGAAGTCGTCTGAGACTATTTAAACCAAGACACCGAGTGAGTGAAAAGGACGAGGAGGGAGGAGGGAGATAAAGAGACAGGAAGAGAGAGGAGGGGGAGTCATGTCTTATTAATATTGAGACTGCTCTCTGGCAGTGAGTTAACCCACACATCTACCAAACATCTGTCAAATGGCGTAATCCATACGGTTTAGCATAAGCTCCTGGCAGCACCGCTGGACAGGGACTGATATAACACAGTGAGCGTTGGACATCAAGTGGGAACAGGCTTTGCATGATGCAGCCGCCATGTGACTCTACCTTATGCGTGAAAATGGCCCTGAATTGAGAGCTTTTTTTTATGCATGTCTAAGTGTGTGTGTGTGTGTGTGAGTTTGTATACAATATGCATGATGTGCTTCTCACCGTGCACCTGCAGCATGGCTGAAGCCTCCGTCTTGCCCACACTGTTCTCTGATGTGCAGGTATACGTCCCTTCATCCTGCTCTTTCACGCGGAACAAACGGAGGTTGTTGCCGTTGCGGATTTCAAACCTGTGAATAAAAAGCGAGCTAATGAAAGATCTGGCAGATGCATAGCAAAATAAATAAATAAGTAACCATACTAATCTGCACAAAGTGAAAAATTCTGCCAGTGATTTGGGGTAATGGAATTTCTTGTCCTTAGAAGGATTTCTTTGCTATCAGGTGGCATTATCTTGAAACCGTGGAACAATGTGTCTTATCTGCTTTAGATATTGTCACAGGCTCCAGGAAAATGACTGAAACTGATGAAAATCAATTAGAAAGAAATGAGATTACCTCAACACATCGAAGGATTTTTCACTTGGTTTTGTACGGACAGTAGATTAAACATAAAGACAGAGCAGAATTATTTATATTATGTACAGTCCGATAATTTTAACTCTCTTTGTCTACACAAGGCGTACAATTACTGAAACACAAAGAGTAAAATCTGTTTAATTCCATTTATTTCATGGATCAGTGAGCAACCGAAGAAAGACATGAAATGGAAAAAGATGAAAGATACGTAAAAGTCAAAGATAAAAGACAGAAAAGCTCTTTGCAAACATGAAACAACAATCTTCATCATCCTGTCGCCAACTGGACAAATAAACTCTTACACCGCAGTCACCGTGACTTTGCTTTTTGTGCAGGTTTTGCCAAAATTGTTCAGGACATACATTTAAGCATTTGGTCTCCCATTAATGGATAATACAGTATATGGACATGTTTAATGAGACATATATGAGTAGCATTTTAAAATGTCTATATAAAGACTCTTACACCAGGCTTTTGTAGGGATCACCAAGTTTAAAGTAAGACTTCCCAATTCACAGAAAAATCAGCCAAAGAACTGTGATATCTAACATGAATATTTATTCATTTATGAAATATTACTGACTATCACATTTTTCCCTACAATCCCCAGTGTGTGCAGGTCATGTTAAATATAAGAATATAATAATTAATAAATCAAGGGCCATATGTTTGACACAGTTGTGTGAAACTGTTGGAAAATCGTCAAAGCCAGTTAGCTTTCCCCCATTTCCAGTAACACATCCCTTTAGTGGCTGCTATCGCAAGCTTCAAATTAAGCTGTAATCTGTAAAAGACTCTAACAGCAGCAGCCATTGTGGAGTAAGACTGCATTAATTCACTAAATTGAAGTAAGTAAAACTATATCTACATAAAATGTGAAAATTCTTTATGTAAAGTTCTTATCTCTGCTGTTTAAGTCATTAAGCAACATTATGTTTCAAAATAATAGAAATATTTATCAGCCTTGGCTAAAAATGATAGTTTATTGTAGCGTCATTACTATAAGAAGGATGAAACTTCTCTCGATAAAATTCTTTCAGTCTTTTCATTTTTTATTAAGTTTTCAAACAAGATGTGACTAAAGTACAAACTTTCATCACTAATTCAAGGCGTTTAACAAAAACTGATCAAGGATTAAAACTGGTTTTTACACACAATCCACTTTTTTCAGAGGCTCAGAATTAATGTGACAAACTAAAGTCTAGATTTCATGGTCACCGCCAAACGCTGTGTTTCCTCCCTTAAGATGCTCCGCCAGGCCTTTCCTGCAGCCGCCTACACTCGCTGCTTGTTTGTGGGTCTTTCTGCCTTTGTTTCTGTCTTCAGTAACTGAAAAGCATGCTGTGTTGGATTGGGATCAAATGGCTGACTTAGCCATTGAACATTATTCCATTTCTTTGGCTTGAGAACCTCTTAGGCTGCTTTTGCAGTATGCTTTAGGCTAGTATTCATTTGTACTGTGAAGTGTGGCCCAACCAGTTTTGCAGCATTTGGCTGAATCTGAGCAGAAAGTATATCTCTGTACACGTAAGAATTCATCCTGCTACTTCTATCAGCCGTCACATCATCAGTAAACATTAGTGATGTTTCCACTGGCAGGTATACGGGCCTATGCCATAACACTGCCTCCACCATGTTTGACAGATGTTGTGGTACGCTGGATCAGAGCGCCAAAGTATGCTTCTCCATACTTTTCTCGTCCTGTCATTCTGATACCTCTTGGCTTCATCTGTCCAAAGAATTTTTTCCGGAGTCTAATCTGGCCTTGCTGCTCTTCCTGTTGAGTGTAACCAGTGGTTTGTTGTCCTCTGTATTTCCATTCACAAAGCCATCTGATTGCAAGCTTTGACATGGACAGTCTACCTTTTGACTTAGTGGATTTTCATGGAAGTAATTCCTCAGTTCTCTTCTGTGGCCTTTCAGTCCATTTAGTATTTCTAAGATGGGCATTTCTTTTTAAAGAATGTAGCAGAATGTTGATCTGGCCACTGCAAAAGTTTTTGCTGTCTCTCTTATTCTGATTTATTTTGTTTTTTTAAACTTTGCCTTCCTTCACTTGCATAAACATCTCTTTGGCTCTCATGTTGATAGTTCCAGTGAAAAGATATCAAATACAAGATCATTACTTGGAATCAATTCCAGGACTTTTAACTGCTTAATTTTTGATGGTATAACAACAGAGCCGGCCTCATGTGGCCATGGAAATGCTTGTCAGTAAATTATCCAGCCTCTGAAAATTGGAGAAATTTTAATTCCTAAACACTTAATTCAGTATTTTTGTCAATCCTGTTGAATCAAAGCTGAAAACCTCCAGTTCAATCACAGCTTGATTGTTTGATTTAAAAACCACTGTGGTGGTGTACAGAGATAGTTATAAAAATTGTAATTGTCCAAATACTCATGTATTTAGTTGTGATTAGATAGATAGATAGATAGATAGATAGATAGATAGATAGATAGATAGATAGATAGATAGATAGATAGATAGATAGATAGATAGATAGATAGATAGATAGATAGATACTTTAATGATCCCACAAGGGAAATTGTTGTGTTACAGCAGCATGATAAAGAGTAAAGATGATACAGTAGACAATAAACAACAAATAAACAACACATGTGGTTTACTATCTCATAGTAAAAGACCTTATAAAGGTCTTTTACTATGAGATAGTGCAGGAATTTATATATATTTCTACAAGAGTGATTAAAAAACAAAGATTGTTAAAGAGAGTAAAAGTACGAATGACTTGTAAGAGAGAAGTGCAAATGTATTGATAAATCCGAGAAAACAGCTGCATGAAGACATAATACAAAAATATGTTTGGGATCTTATGCCTGACAGGTGTGATCACCTGTCACAGAATGAACGGTGTTATACGGTTTTATAGAGAACGGTAGGAATGATTTCCCGACGTGTTCGTTATGGCAGCGAGGTGGAATCAGTCTGAGGGAGAAGGCGCTCTGCTGCCTCAGAAGTGTGATGTGAAGCAGGTGTGATATGTAATAGAAAGGCACGAGTTAATAAACAGCTCCTGCACATATTTATGTTTTCTGGGGCACATGTGTTAATACAAGAGTGCTCTCAGGCTGTGTGTGCATCAACAGTCTGTCTCTCTATTTGTCTGCGGTCATGCCCATCAGCTCACCTCCCGCGGGGAAGCTCTCCTTCTTCTCGCCGCCATCGCACAGTAGGAGCGGGATCCCCGTGGACCTCACATAGAAAGTCAACAGTCTCTTCCTCCATGACCACCTGGTTAACAGGCCTTCGCACCAACACGGGGCGCTCTGCTAGACAACAGATGCCTTTAAACATGACCACTTTATGCTCTTCGAAGGACTGACTACGTAACTGTTTGAACCTCACCGTACACCACCAGCTCTGCAGGATCACTGTCCCTCTCTCCAACCATGTTACTGCCCACACAGACGTACATGCCTGCATCGCTCTTCCTGGTGTGAGAGATCATCAGTTTGCCACCACGCATCTGAAAAACACAATGGCAGCGATTAGCGTTCAGCATCCCCTGAGTAATCACGTTTAGTTATGTTTGCACTGATGCAAAGATCATTAATCCCTCGTAGTCAAAACACTGTATGAGTCACTGTAGGTGTACGTGTATACGTTGCTGTGAGGTTTACTTTCTACCTACATTCTTATGCTTGAGGTTCTCAGCACAGATTTACTTGAAATTAAGTTCAATTTAAAGCTCCTGCTTGAGCTACTGACGTAAACAATATGTTTCATCCGCCTGTGACTTCTCACATTTCCAAATCTACTTTTCAACAACCAGAGATTGTGTCCAGCTGTTGTTTTTACACATGAGAGGACAGAAGAAAAGCGACAGCAGAATCAGAGACATTTTACGCTCCGCAGCGTACGAAGGTGTCCGCATTGAATGATAGTCAACAGAAACTGTTGTCAGTCTGAATTGATATCTCTCCCACTTGTACAACAGAGTTTTCCTAGACCATTTGAGGGAATATTTATCAGTCCTGAGGAAAGAAATACAAACCAGAACCTATGCTCACAGTTGTACATGTTAAGTTTAAATTAATTTTGTTTGGTAATTTTTTCATAAGACTTTTCCTTTTTGAACACCTCTTTAACCTTAAATTTTCAACTTATTCCTACCCCAGGTACTCAAACACCGCCAACTGTATGCAAAGTCTACCTTTGCAGTCTGTAGTGACTCTGCAATAAATCACAGGTTGCTTACTGGTTTTTTAAACTCATATTTTAGGCAAAAAAAATATATTGATTTGATGCTAACAATGACTTTGGTCACATTTAGAAAAAGAAACCATGTGATGATGTGGGTGATCTGTCTCAATATCTCCCTTAATCACACACATTAGGACACCAGAGCTGCTGGGATGTTTGTAAAACACCAGCAACTTTGACAAAATGACACTTTTTGACACCTTAAGGATGAAAACAGTCTGCTACAAATATCTGTAGTTTTTCAATCTATAGATATTTATATAGATAATTTTTTAAAGTTAAATAATGAAAGACAGATCACAGATTTTAATTAAGTGTGACTCAGTCAGAAGTGAAACTGTACCTTTGTGAACTATTTTCGGAGATGGATTCACACGCATTTGGAGCTCTGCGAAGTACTCACATCACTAGAGAGTATGTGGGATTAACTCAGAATAAACTTCAGGGCTCGTGTTCATTTCAAATGTAGGTCTCTATTGTATTTTTGGCAACAATGGAGCTTCACAGCACAGACCAGTAATATTTAGATTCATGTATAAAGGCTATGGCTGTTATTAAGTACAGTTTGATGTTGGTTTTCATTGGATTTATATCCAGAATTATTGATCATGGATGTTAGTAATTGGAAACTACAGTAGGTCTATAATAAACAGATCAGTAATTAAGTAACAGTAAGGAAATAAAAACATTGTAGCTATTTTTGTGCCTCAGTACCTTTCTAGAGAATTTACTTTAGCAGGTTAGTTTAGCCACATTTCCCAACCAAGGATCAGATCACTGTGCCTCTGCCCCTGATCCACAAAGCACCAAACTCCCATGACTCCTCCTTCATCTGGTGGCCCACAGGACAGCCCACAGGTACGTCTTTCTTTCTTGTGGGTATACCAATCCCTCCACCCCAATATTCAGGAGCTCTGTCATTTGGGAGAGGCTCAGGGTAGAGCCGCTAGTCCTCCAAAAGGAGCCAGTTAAAGTGGTTTAGGCATCTGATTAGATGAGGTGGTTGAAGCATTCCCTAAAGGGAGGAGACCCCGAGACAGGCTCGGGACATGCGGGAAAGATTGGATCTATTAGCTTTGAAGGCCACCTGAAATCCACCGCCTGGGGCACATGTTGAATCAATTGTTGAACCATCATAATTTTGAGATGTCCACGCAGCCCCTCGTGATCACTGTCTGATGACCAAATCCAAAAACCAGACATCCATCTTCCTCTACCTCTTCTGCCAGGGAGGTTGGTTTAATTTATTTGGTTGTTTGTTTAGCAGGACAACTGAAAACATCATGGAATGAGATTTTTACCAGAGGTGAGAGTGCATCCAATTTAAAACTGGTTAACCGTTTGAGGTCTGGGTCACCATTGGTGATGACCAGAACTCTAACCCTAGGCACACAGGGTTAAATTTTTGTTTTCTCTAGTCATCCCCAAAGTCTTTGCAATTAGAGAACAAAAAAAAAAATCATCATTCTTACACAGATCAAACAGTATTTACAAAAGAAAGTCAAATTTGGCTTTCTCCCAAATATATGGTTAGGTTTAGGGTTACCGGCTATGATTTGACCTCTGAGGGTTAGATTTTGGAGATGGTCCAGAGATGTAAAGATTAATGCAGTAGAGTTTATCGGGTTTACAAATCACTGCATTTTTCACTAAAAATGACCGTTTTTTCTAATGATCGTTGAACTTACAGTGATGCGCTCATCTTTGGTGCTGACTCGGACGTTGTTGCGTTTCCAGGACACGGTGGGCTCGGGGTGACCTCGTGGAGGTACACACTCCAACACAGCAGGCTCACCGGCAGCTACCACCACGTCACTCGGGGCCTGCCGGAAATCATCTCTCAGGACTAAAAAGAAAACACAAAGAAATCTAATTAGCTTCAGAGGGCCCTGTGTGAGTAATGTATTTAAAACAAGGACTGGAAATCAGACTCACATATCAGCAAACAGGCACACAGCCATATAACCAGTATCAACAAATGAAGCACCAATTTGTCTTGGAAGTAATTAAGGCTGCTTTCTCCTAGGTGAACCATCTTTCTGAGTTTTCTCAACACATTTTTTTTTTAGAGAGAAAGTCAATTATTGTGTCTGCATGTGCATGACTGCTTACATCCCCAGCATTGTCCTTGTTAGCCTGTGCTATGTTTTAAAGCCTGCATCCTACTCTGATGTCTCTCCTGTCAGAACAGATGAATAATGCACATCTCTCATTCCAACATGGAGTAAACAAATAACAGCACATTCATAATTTAGCCCGTGTGCAGAGGAGAGAAAAAAGAAAAGCTGCCTCTGAATCAACGAGAGGATTGTGTCTCTGATTCAAGTGCTATCTTACAAATCTGCAGCACAGCTCTGAGTCAAGAGAAATCAGCACTGACCGAGCAAAGCCTATCCGCTCGTGTCAATTCTAAAGTTTGAGCTCCCGCCACCCTGTGGATGACGACAGGTTTGACACGGCGACCTCTGATATCTTCTAATCTTGTGCTGTGATTGACAGACGAAAGCCTCAGTGAGAGCCGCGAACTGAACGCTCTCAAGAGACCTGCTGTACAATTGAACCGAATTGACAGGCTCACATTTTCAATAGACACACTCCTACAGGATCCTTTCTGAACCAAAGTGTATTATTCCAGTATAATCAATCGGTCTGCTTTTACACTGTAATGAATATTTCATCGATCTTTCTGAGGTGCAAAGATAAAAGATCTTGTGCTTTTCTGCCAATCTCCACTCAGTGACTGCCTTTGCAGCAGACCAAACACAAATCATTTAACACCTCTCAGCTGGCCAAGCGAGACACACATTTGAAAAGGATTTTTTAAAGTCTTTACAAGGCAAAACAAGTGTAAAAAAAGAAATGTGAGTTCACTTTCTCCAATCAAGTGCTAAGAACTGCAGTTCTCCGAATGTCCGCTGTGGATGACTCATCAATAGTAAGAGCCTTCTTCTGAATATAGGGCTGTGTTTGTGGCTCTGCCCTGCACTTAGGGTTAGAGTTATTGATTTTGGCAAGTTTAGCCAACACTCCAGCAATGAAAGCCCAAATTTGTCTTAGAGTAGGGGTGGCCAATTTTCCCAAATCATTTTCTCAAGAGGCCACATGAGAAACTGGCACTGCTGTGGAGGGCTGCACTAATAAGCTGAATTCAATTCTGCTCAATATTAATTGGTTCTATTTATAACCTGCTAGCCGATATTACAATTAGGCCCCTTGAGAAAATTAATTGCTCAGCGCTGCCTTAAAGTCACAATTGCTAAAAACTTGCTTATAGCTTTTTTTAAAATACGTGTCAACATACAGTTAAAGTTGAGTGTTGAGCACTGGTAGCATCATTGGTTCTAATCATTAGGCTTAAAGTTTCCATTCATTAGGTGGTTGGCATCCATGAGTACACAACTGGTGGATGTCAGGGGGGTCACGCTCCTAGGCGTGTATGACTGTATGGGTTTGGTGGGGCACGGTAACAAGTTGTTATCTATTTGAGAAACAGTGCTGCTCTGCAACATCCTTGACTCTGATGCAATGGTAGAGGAAACACTAAGTAATAAGTTTGCCTGCTGCAAGTCAAGAGGACATAATATCCCAGTGGCTATCATTTGCATACCAGAGCTAATCTCTTGCTTTTTTAGAGGTTATTTCAGAAACCTTTGGTCATTTGTAAGTATTTGCAATGCCGCTATTAGAATACTAAAACCCTCTTGCCTCGGTTGAAAATATTTTGCCTCTTGGATGGTTTAAATTAATATTTTTCAAGGTGTTTTTTTCATTTGTTCAGAATTATAACATAACACTTTTGCAATCTTTTTCTACTCCTGTTATTTTTTGCATGAGTGGCTCCATAGTAGTAGTAGCAGTAGTAGTAGCAGTAGTAGTTTACACATTCACTTAACAAGCAAAAAGTCCCCCATTCAAGGAGAAAAGACACAAATCTCTTTGGGGTTGTGTCATGAAGGGCATCTAGTGTAAAAATCTGCCAAAATCAAACTTGCAGAGCTAAAAGTTGCTTTTCTCTGTGTTTTTATGAATTGCTTCCAGTTTATTTACTTGCAGAATGAGCATACCTTGCTATTCAATAGCTTCTTATTTTTTTTAATCTGAAACGACTTGCAGCTTTTTTCACTTGTGTGAAAATTAAGATTGGCAGAACTTTAAATTTCCAGTAAAACTGGTTTTCATTGTAAACTGTTGAGCTGCAGAAAGTGTTACGGTAGCTAGTGGAGTCTTTAGTCACTGAGAATTGTGACATTTCTGTAAGCCACCTTAAATCGACTTGCACTTAGTTTATTCTCAGCCAATTACTCTGAGTACCTGACTTAATCTATGCAACATTAATTATCCACCGGCATGCCTGACAGGTCCGTGTCAACATGGCGGCCCTGGCCTTTTAATACAGCATCAATATTCAGATCCACTGGGCTTGAATAAAATCTCATTTGAAATCACTTTATCGCAGCTATTTAAAGACGGAAAATAATTTCTCACTCTTGTTCAACAGGCACGATTGTCTCGGGGTAATCAGCAATAAATATTCAATACTTAGTGAAGTGCCGGACGGTCAATTCATTTACCTTCTCTGCCCATCTCTCTTTAACTCAGCCTGTATTGTAACGAAATTGTATTGAAAACAAAGAGGAAGTTTACCCTCTTTACCCACTGAAATCTTTTTTTTTTTTCCAATTTCTTTTTGTTTCATGCTACGAGATTTGAAGTGAGAAGCCTTTTGGAAATTAAGACTTCTGACCCCTTTGACATCATTAAATTTCTCATTTACCCTCAGTGATATACTAATTATTATTCACAGTCAAACAATGCGGTACAGAAGCTCTTTATGCATCCATGGACCAAAGATCTGCCACAAAGAAAAATACCCTCCAAAAAGTTCCCAACACGACAGTTGAGGAACTTCAGCAAAACCAAAAGCAAAGAAAGAAACACAATATTATATGTAGACCAAAGCTATCATATGTGTAGATACAATATATACATCGTGTTTAATATGAGGTATGGGCGCTTCTTGATGCATGCACTGTACAAGCTGGGTGGCTCTGTTGTCGCTCTTCATTCCTGGATGAGTGCAGCTTACAGCTGTGGATCATTGGTTGTGTCTGCCTCTTATTAGTGCACCAACCCAGCATCTTGGATAGGAAGCTTATAGGGACTAGCTTTGCTCTTGATCCAGAAAGGTCTGCATTACTCTGCCAGTGTGGGCTGGGCACAGTATCCTGCTGCAGGGCATGGTCTGTGGCAGGTCGCAATCTAGTCATGATCATTATTTTTTTTAATTGTGCCGTTTGAATTTTGTTTTTGTGTTCCTCAACATGAATTTCCCAATTATTTTATGTCCCCTGAACATCAGTATATGCACTCACTAAAAGGCAAAAAAAAGTCCACATTTAGTTTTTGGATGTTTGGTGGAGGAGTAAGCTCTCTTGCCTTTTATGCCTGTTATATAAGTTCAAGTCATAAGGTTTTTTTAACAAATGTGCAGTTCGGTCAAGTTTAGCTGTTAAACGTTTTGGTTAGATTTAGAAAAATAAAATAAGTTTTAATTTCATTTAAAACTTTTTTCCCTTGTTGCCATGCAATCATCTCTTGGTTGCTTCTGAAAAGCTGCTTCTGACACAAAATATATTTCCTATTGAAATACATTAAATTACTTATAAATTTGTTTTCTCTTACACAAAAAGTAACTATTCATGTCTATGAACCTGAAAAAAAAAGATTAATTTTTCATTTCACAAACTGCCGTGAGACCGAGCAGGAAGGGCACAAGTACAGGTTAGACCTCCGTACTTCTGTCCAGACAGATTTCCAATCATATCAAAGATGGTTTTCTCATGAAAATGAAGGCTCCAGCAAACAGCCCAAAGACAGATTTCAGCATCCAGCAGCTTTTTGTTTTCTTTTTCCCCACTCCTATGTGGTATTGACAATGCTGTCAAGTATTTTCTTTGGTATCAGCAATGACTTTGAAATACTGGCATCATGACAACCCTTGGTCTGAGTCTGCTGCTTTAAAATGCAGTAAATTGAACAAATTCTGAGGCGTACGAGTGAGCTCATTTGTGCTCAATAAACAAATTACCAAACCCACCAATGACTAAAAGCAATCAGCGTGAACTGAAAACTACTCACAGAATATGTCTGGGTTTTCTAAGATATTAAAATGGATGGAGTATAACCAAAAACGATATTCCTTACAACAGTCTGTTCATCAAATAACCCTGAAGCTGCTCACTTGGCTGCCTATTTCAAATGCTTTGCAGAGCTGAAGGGCTAATTGAAAGTGCTGCATTATTTTTAGACTTCAGTCTGTAAGGCCTGGTTAGATAGGAGCGCCGAGGCCTTTGTTTCACTGCCACGGTGACTGAAGTGAAAAAGTTATGGGCAAGGAGCTAATCCCTGAACTGTACACATGCACACACACACACACACAGACATGAGTTCACACAGAAAGCCCATGCACGTACACACCTTTAGCATTTAAGTCCCAGAGTCCCCAGGCACAGTCTCACAGAAAGTGGGACATTTGAGGGTCGAAACGAACGCCAGAGAGCAGAATTTCTGCCATCATTACCCCCAAACACTACAACACAAGCTCCAAAATGTTCTTTGAAGCTGTGTTCAAGTTAATGTGATCCTTCCCTGCTCCGACTTTAAAGGCTGCCATGCCAAACAGAGTTTCCCATGGATGTTTGTATGCAATGACGGTCCCAGCACGAAATCGACAAACTTCTTCAGAAACACAGACGAACCGCGTCTCCTGAGGGGCCGCTGTCCCTAATATAACTTCTCAGACATAATACGACTGGGTCTAGCAAGCAATCTTCCAAACCAGGCCCCGCACTCTCTCCTCTATCCATTCACACTGGGCTCAGACAAGCAGTGTGGTTACTGCAGGGCAGTTAAGAGCTGACCCTGCCTCTGCTGAGACAAATCCTCATATTCCCCAAGGCACTTTCTGTGAGCTTAAACAACAGCAAAGCAGACCTAAATGACTTTTGGTGGTATATTCTTTTATGTGCTGAGTATTCCAGGAGTGCCCGTTCATTTCAACTACTTTAATATTTCAGGGATATACAGATTAAGAGACTTAATCTCCCCAAAATATTCATCACTTGATTTTTAAGTGATATTATAGACTTGAGCAGACGAGAGCTAAACACTGCAGAAAGGCCATCTGTTAATGTTTTTTTGGAAACATGAACAATAGCGATTAATCATATGAAAAGGTCTTTGTATTGCATATTGTATATGGATGACTAGCAGTCCATGGATTCTTTATATGCAGCGGCTGAAAAAAAACAACACATGATGCGTGAGTGTGACAGACAGGAGAGTGGGGGGAAAAATCTGCAGAGGTTTTGTGCAAAACATGAGGTGACAGCAAGTGTGGGAAGGAGACACAGTAGACAGCATGGGCCTTGACAGATGTGTGAACGCACAACTAGCTCTGTGTTTTCATGGCTGACAGGTAGGAGGGTGGACAGAGGGGTAAAAGGTCAGCAGCAAGCGCACATTTTGGAGAGTCGCAGACGACCCGCTGCTTGACTTCGATTGTTCTTTTATTCCGGAGAGCAGAAAACCCGTTAGGGAGGTGGTCTAATCCCATTGCTGTGATACTGCCCTGTCATAGCTAATGGAGACTTTGCCTACAGAGAAGAGAGATTGCTTTAATCCACCCATTGTCTGATGGTGTTGATGGGTGATGAGAAGGCACTCCAGGGCAAACAGCCATTATGACAAAGACTTGGTCATGAATCCTTCCATTTTCCAAAAATGCGATGCTGTTTCAATTACAAATTGGCACTGAGTGAAGACATTTTGCAATATTAGTAATCCCTGACAGGATTCATATAAATCATACCAGTGGTTCATATTTGCACAACTGCATATTAAAATTTAGGCTGACTGATTTCATGCACCAAAAAACAAATATTCTATAAACTGTATTCATCAGAGATAATACCTGCGCATTCTTTATGCTGAAAGGAAAACAGAAAGCAGGAGAAGCCAAGAAGCAAGCTGCAAACAGAACTTTGATTCCTTCATAATCCCTCATCAGGAGTAAGAGGAACATCTGGCTCTAAAGCCTTTTAAGCAAGTTTTATTTTTTATTTGTCCTACTTTATTCTAATCCTGGCACACCATGTGACTTTCTCCTTGCCGAGACAGCCAGACATTCACATTCATGATTTCTAAATAGGCACAACTACTACTTTCCCCCCCGCTTGTTTTTCTTTCTTTTTTTTTAAGCAAAAAAAGCCGCTTTGGAAGAATAAGGGAATGGATTTCAGTCCACTCCTACCGTCTCATTATTCTGGTTTTTCAACAGGCAGGCAAGGCAGCCGGTTACTGGCAGCCCTACGGTGAAAAGAGAAGGAAAAAAGGCAGAATTATGACTGCTGTTGGCATTTCGCAGCTGTGCACGTTCCTTACTACAAGGTACTCTGGAAGAGAGCAGCAGCAGCTACACAAAAACTGTAACTTTTGGACCATAGGTGCAAAAAATGCATAGTATAGTATAAAACACATTACTTAAACAGCAAATTTGCAAATAGGAATAGTCCTGAAGACAGAACTCTAAATTTTTTGATAATTTTAAGGAATTATGGACAGATCTCATGGTTCAGTGAAGCCAGCAGTCATTTCTGCTACACTTTACATATTCATCTCTTTTGTGTGAATCAAGGCCACAACTTCAAGTGTTCTACTATAGAAACCTCTTTCTTAGAGTTTCTGTGGAAACATGAGCTCTGCAAAGAAAACCTGTTACATCTTAAAATGGCTGGCAGCTAATGTGATCATGCCTTTTTCTTCTACTGGAAAGCACTGCAACAACAACAATGGGGTAATGACCCAGAACAGAGTTTTCAAAAGGTGTCAAATTGAAAAGCTAAGTCTTTAATCTGAGGAAGGTGTACAATAAACAATAAGACATGAGATATCAACAGAAATAATAGTAAAGCCTTTGATCCTGATACTTACTTGTAATAAAATGCAGGAAGCACTTTAATCGTATATCCAAACGTCGGTTTTAGTAGTTCTAGTAGGGAAATCGTTTTAACATTTTAAGAGCACACCACTTATAGCTGATTCTCCAAATCATGTTGGAGAACATGCCTTCATTTCTGAGCCATCATTCACACCCTGCTTTTAAAATTAGAGGCTGAATAACGACCAGAACATACGTCAGTCATTTACTAGTTCATCTGTCTCACAATCCATTTTAATTCACAAGTTACTGCAACTAAATGTTACCTTGACCTTGAGCAATATTTTGGTGAATACCTACTGAGTGATCACTATGTGCAAGTTTGATTAGATTCTGACCAATGCTACAGGAGGAGTAGCAATTCTTATTAACTGTGGATGGATGGAGCCTCGACCAGATGAGCTAAACATGGAGAAAAATCTTTTTACTGATCAACTGATCAAAATAGGATCGAGATTAAAATTCATTATTAATGTTATTCATTAACATTAAAACACACAACACTAGTATGCTTTAACTAAGCATTAACAGCTTAGTTATAGAAAGGTTTTTTAACAAATGAAAAGCTGGAACAACGACACATTTCTAAGGAGATTTCAGCCTCGGTTTCAGAACTGCTACTGTTACAATTGTTGTTCGATAGTTTACAGACATTTGCTAGCATTAGTTTGTAACTGCTAGCATAGCCTGCTAAGATAGCTTCTTAGCACAGCTCACATAGAAACGTTTGTATCTCAGTGGAAATAAATTTCACTACTGTTGCTATGTTTTCCCCTCTAGTGGACATGTTTCACTGTTTCTGTCCTATCAGTTGCAACCAGCCGCAGAATACTCATTTAGTCAGGTGGTCACATGTCTGCAAAATCTCAATATGAAAGTAAAGCCTACATCATTTTTCAGTTAAATTGCCATCCTGTAGCAACTACTCAGTATTTGTTGAGGAATTTCTGAATTTCTATTTCAAATTTGTACTCATAGTAGGGAATGTGAATTTCTGTGCATGTAGACAACAACGGATTTGCAATTTTCATTGGATTTTCACACTTCATGCCTACTTTACCCCATTCATTTGCAGATTGATGGCACACTGACTTGACGCACAAAAGTTGCTCCGAAGACAGCAACTGACTCCAGGTAATTGCACACCTGGTCCCAAACTTCAAAGCAATCATTTTAAAAGTAACAAGATCACAAGTTCATTGGCCACAACCACAGGCTTCAACCACCATCTTCCCTAATTTGACTGCAGAACAGATGGGCAAAATATCAGTCCCTGAAACATTTCAATCCAACCTTCAAACTAAACTATCTAAAGAGCATTACGCCAGGAAATAATTCAATTCAGTTATTCAATTTGTGACACTTTGGAAAGAAATGTTGCCCACATGAAATGCAAATTGGTGAGTGACAGCAAATTATTAGCTGTCTTTTCTATTATTTTACATGTTTTTGGCAGCCTTTAGTCTTTATTTGACCGTGCACAGCAGAGACTGACAGACAAGAGAGCAGGGAAATGACATGCAGTTAGAAGCCGCTAGGCCCTGAACCAGCAATTCTGTTCCTAAGGGCTTTTTAGCCCATGTGATATGTACTCTGCCACTGAGTCGCGCCCATAGTCAGCTCTCTTAACACATCCATGGTGTCCCCTGAGAAGAAGCATTGCATGAATAAAACCAACCACAGTGGAAAAAATGTGGAAAAATAATAAAATGGAAATGTGCTTCACCCCAGTGTCAGCAAACAAATACTTCTGTGAAAGAATTTAAATGTATCAGTGTGAATGAACAGAAAGATGAAACAATGGGCAAAATGTTAAGCATCTCTAATTTAGTTTTCTGTGATCAGCTAGAATTTAATTTGTAGCAGTGGTGCTCTGAAAAAATGTGGCTTACGTTCCAAAAATGTTTCCAAATATGATTCACGTGGGCTTCTACAAGTCTCCGGGCCCTACAGTTATCCATGACACCCTGCAGTTCAGAGGAATAAGAACAATTTGCCCAAGTAGTTCAAACAAAAGTATGGCATGTGGCTAGTGCACTGCAGATAAAAGTCTTAGTCATGCAGCCAAATGCATTATGCATCATTCACCGGCAATAAATGAGTAATTAATGTGGTGAAAACCAGGTTAGTGTCAGCACTCCTGCTCCCTGTTCTGAGCTGCAGCATTCACACAGATGCATCAGTATTCATTTCTGCTCAGTGGGAGGTTTAAGCTCTTCCTCCTCCCACCTGTTGTCTCTCAGACTCCTGCCACCGAGCCACAACCGACACACATTTCTGCAAGGCCACCAGCTTAAAACTAGCCTCTCATTAACACTGCAGACTCCCCCCGCCCCCGATGCCAGTGCTAATTGGGTCACTATTTACCCCACAGTCAGCACAACCTCACACAGAGGGGAGGGGGAATCCAAGACCACCATCATGCTGTCCTAGCATATGCCCTGGTAGGCTGCAGGCACTGAGATTAGAGCAAAACAGGCACTTATTAATACTGTTAGTCACTCGGTGCCTGCAGGTGAATCATCCCTTCACCAGTATGACTGCACTGTAATCAGCAGCACACAAAGCTACATTTATTATCAACAACTCAAAAGAGGCAATATGACAGCCTTATATCTCCTCCCAGCTTGGATATCTGCATTACTTCAGACACTTATGGTTGTCAATATGCAGGATATCTGAGGAGGCTGTCCCTATTTTTGGACCCAAGCCACAGATGAGGTCAGCCAGCCGTGAGCGCTCACACACACACTGCCAGAAAAGAAGCCTCAGTATGGTGGCAGATAAGGCCTTGCTCAAATTGCTGTTTTGTGTTTTTTAACGAGGACAATTCGACCTTGCTAATCTGTTAGGCTCCTTCCCCTAATCAACCCACTGACTAATCCATTTCCTCGTGCCAAAGAGAGCTGCAGTTCAGCCCAGGGCCGAGTCACGCCGGCGCGACGAGGAGAGGGGGAAGACAATGGCACGTGTCCTGGACGGGGGAGAAAAAATAACAGACACGGCTCCATGAGGGAGTCTTTTTTTCTACTTCAGTGCACTTCCACCAACAGATGAGGAAGCTCACACTCTGTACTGCTCAGCAGCAAGCAAACAAATAACAAAGCTTTAAAGGCATGCTCTCCTGATCTTGTTTGTACACACTGAGAGGTGACTCTGAGGTGAGGAGATGGTAATCTAACTGCCACAGAGAAGTCCAGTACAGCCGACATAAACATTCATCAGTGCAGCCCCAACAGAAAAGATGAGTAATGCCTTATCTTCAGTGTCGGCTGTAAAAATCCTCATATTTCACTACTTCTGATTGCTCAAATATGAGGAGTTTGACGAAATGACATTTGAAGACGTGAACTTAGATTTAGGAAATTATAATGGGGAATTTTCTGGCATTTCCTTTACTAAATGTTAAATCCATTAAGACAGAAAATCACAGAGAAAGTAATTAGCAAATAATGACTATCGGCATTTTTTATTTTTTTGGCTCAGGTTTTCCTTAAGTAGTTTGTAGACTTGAACTATAGCAACATAATGATCTCATTTTATCAAAGCATAATTTATGTCAGCCTGGCATTATTTCCTAAAATTTGGCTCCATGGGTCATGCTGGGTGTGTGCTTGCTTGCAATTAGCAAAATGGCTAATCAGCGCTGCTAATTTCAGTGTTACTTTCAGTCACAATTGTTTGAGAAGCTGCGGGGACCTTGCACTTTGAAGACCAACAGAAGCACAATACAAAGCCACGTTACAGGAACCATGCCAGGCTGAAATCAGCTACAAACAGCCTTTATAACAGTGTTTATCAACCTAGAAATGCTTCATTAAGAGACTAACTTTAGGACGTACCAATTTCTCTAATTCTATCACATACAATTATAATGTTTTTTACACATAATCATACGTATTGTAATGTATTTTTTGGATTAATTCCTCTATATGGTGAGGTCTCACTAAAAAAGAGAAAAGTGATGACCTCCTTGATGGTTCTGGGTGCTTCGGCTCTCCAACAAAAGTCTCATTCACAGTAATCTGTAGACACAATAGTGTCAGCGTATAAGAAACATGGCAAACATACAACCATGCATCTCCTGAACAGTTACATTCATCTCCACAAGTGAGCGGATAATTGCACTTTTTTGTAATTTTGGCCTCCGACAACAACTACACTGTTCTAAACTAAACAATCAAGATCTGATTGAAGCGCAAACTTTCAACTTTGATTCAAGTGATTTAAAAAAAAATCTTTTGCTTTTCAGAGACTCAAAAGTAACTGCACAAACTAAAAAAAATGTAAAATATAATGGTTGTTCTTAATCTCGGATGAAGGTCATTTGCAGTCATTGACTGCCTGAAATTATGAACCCATGGCCATCACCAAATCCTGTGTTTCCTCCATTGAGTTGGAGGAAATGCTTTTTCTGCAGCTGCCTTCAGTTGTTGCCATCGGCCTTCAGTTTTATCTTCAGTAACTGAAAAGAATACTGATGATTAAAGATCAGGTGACTCGCTTGAAAAATACCCACTTTCTTCGCCCTGAGACATTCACGGGTTACTCCTGCAGTATTTTTTTGGTTATTATCCATTTGCACTGTGAAAAACTCTCCAATCACTTTTGCAGCATTTGGCTGAATCTGAGTAGAGAGTATATCCCTGTACACTACAGAATTCATCCTGCTGCTTCTATCAGCAGTCACAACATCCATAAACACCAGTGACTCGGGTCCACCGGGAGCCATACATGCCCGTGCAGTCACGTCTCCCCCACCATGTTTGACAGATGATGCGGTATGCTTCGCATAATGAGCCGTTTGCCTCCTTCATGCTTTTCTCTTCCCATCATTCAGGTACAAGTTTATCTTGGCTTCAGGTGTCCAAAGATTTGTTGCAGAAATGTGCAGGCTCTTTTAAATGTTTAGATGTTTGCCTTCTGGTGTGGGTCAACTGAGCATTTTTCAAAAGAATATGTCTTAAAGAGTGCTTGACGTGTGGAGCTGGAAATTCACAGTGCTCATTATAAATGTTCAATCTTTGGAGCACAGAATTTTTTGCTCAACTTGGAGATCAAACAGGAAAAATTCTAAAAATTCGCCGATTTGCGATGGAATGATACAGCTTTTAGAACAACATATTTCTTCAGGACAATGCTGAAATGCAGATCACAACAGCGTGGCTTCGTAAAGATGAACTTACCTGCCTGCAGTCCAGGCGGAAAACATTTTACACATCATGAAATGAAAAATACAATAAAGAAAAACCATAACTGCTGAGCAGCTAGAATCCTGTATGAGACAAGAACCAGGCAACATTCCTCTCCCAAACGGTCTTTTCAGTTCATAGATATTCAGCTTTGATGAAACATGTTGCTACTATCAAATAAAACATTTGCTAATATTTTTTGAAGGCACATTTTTCACCGATAACTGCACTGATAAAAACAAATTTTATGCAGTTATGCAGAAACTGTGCAAGCTGCAGCTACAACAATCAGTCAAAGATGGGTGTTGTTCTGCAGATGAGTACGGAGTAAGGGAACTGAAGCTTATAAACAAATAATCTTCATCAGCTGCAGTGGGTGACTGAGATTGCCCTCTTTTTAGCAAATGTGTAATAAACAGTTTTCCATCTGTGGAGATTATGGTCGACACAATAGTGCAGAATGGAGCCACAGATGTTTGATTAAAGCTGAAATAAGTCCAACATTATAAGTTATAAGGGTCAAGTTTCTTGTGAAATCAGGTAGTGTCACAAACTCCACTAACTATGGTCAGCATCCGCACCCATTACATTATATACCACAGTTTCACTTCAAAAAACCGAAATCATTTTCATGTGTTGTGTATTGTTATATCTTAATATTTATGTTTAGTAGCTAAGCTGCTTAATGTGGCACAAAATGATTGCATGCCTGCCTCTTCTAAACATGCAATTAAACAACTAACACACACAGACTTGAAGACAAATTGCATCACTGTTGCCAAAGTAGCCAAAAAATAAGGACGAATCCACAGGCCATTACTTATCACTGATTTTACCTACACCTCAATATTTTTAGAAGTTCCTTCCTACTATCTGTGTGTTTCATGTCATTATTTTTAAGCACGGCCACTTCTCCAGTGAACCTCCATAAAGCTGGCAGGCAGCTGCAAAAAGATCTGGGACACAACTGTGAGGCATCTGTGTACATATAACATACACATCAAGATATAGTGCAAAAGGAAAAACAAAGACTGTTAGCACGATGATCAATAACACAGGGCCTTACCAGCAACTTCCAGTGAAGCGTTGCGACTAATGGCCTCTCCCAGGTAGTTGCGGGCCACACAGGTGTAAACGCCCTCGTCTGGTTTGCTCCGTCGGCCGTGCACGATGCGCAAGAAGAAAAGGGAGCCGCTGGGCAGGAGCATGCGGTGAGAACGCGGGTCATCCTTGTCTGTCTCCACACGTTCACCATCTTTATACCACTCTATGCTGGGGATGGGGCGGCCCTCTGCCTTGCAGTTGAGGGTGGCAGGCTCCCCCTTGGAGACAATCAAATCCGAGGGGTCCTCCGCAATCCGCGGCGGGCTGTCTTCAAAACGCGGCCGAGACCCTGTGAAGCCGAGATGAAGGTGAGATGTTATCTATCGGGATGACCTGCTGTCATTCATGAAAACAGTTTCTTTGTGAGAGGACAGACAAAAGCGAAACCTTTTTGAAAGGAGAGAAAAATCTTCTTTCGGAGATGCTGGATAAATTTGTGTGGTGAAGGGGAAAATCATCAGTAATCTCTGTTTGAAGTTCAAAGTAAGATGCTACATTTTCCCACAACAACAACAACCTGTGCCTTTTAGATAAATAAATCAATTTGACATCTATTTGCTCTTTCTATATTCTCTAAACAGCAGGACGCAGTGTACATACGCTGCAGAGAAAGCCACCGGCAAAGCCACCGGCCGCACACAGGATTCAATCAGCCATATGATATGGTAATAGCCAATCTCTGTGTCAGGCAGGATAGTTGTAGAGATGATAGCTGGCTGAACGCTGAGTATAAGACAAGGTCTTTGCATTTGAAGGAAAAAGACGAAAGTTGAAGGAAGAAGCTACGCAGAGTGACATACGTAGATAACTCCCATATCCCCGTCTCTCTGGGGGATCCATTACTATCTTCGCTCGGTTGTGAGAGAAAGTCACACTTCTTCAGGACCCAAGGTAAGCTTTTAGACCACGACCAAATGTCTCTAACAATGTGCTTCGTTTTAAAAAATGAATAATTCAAAAGACTGCCGCTTTTAGTTTGGTTCTGAGGAGCAGATGGTCTGCCGCTCAAGTTCCCCCAACCAAAAAAAAAAGACAGAAAGAAAGAGAGAAAATGAAATGGTCACTGTGCCACTGATTATTGTGCTGCTCTTTCTGAGGCATTATTCTTAGCACATAATCTACACTGCATGGAAATCCTCCATTATCATTGGAGAGGAACAGACAGGAGTAACCTAATGACACACATGCTGCTGCTACATTACACTTAAATCAGGAGGCTTCAGGATAAATCCTCACTTTTTAGCTATAAGCAGATTTATGGTTATGTTTTTTCATAGGCAGAAGTCGCTGTTATGGCACAAACCTGAAGTAAACATCTAAAGCGCAATCCGAGCACTCACAGCGCCAGGGTCACAAACCAGGACAGCTCACAACACTAATGCAGGCTTGTGGATGAATGCTAGCAGAGCCATTAAAATAAGATATGGCACCTTTACTGAGTACTGATGCGAAAACACACTTTGTTTACATATATTATATTGTTATATTATACACAGGATAATATATATTATATTGAAACTGAGACATTGGAACAACATTTGATAAAAGGAGGATCTGCAGCCCAGCGATGTCCTGGTGTTGAACCTTGTTTGTAAGCACATAAAGGATTTCTAATCCCAGATCATGTAATACAGTTACATCACTCTGTGCTCACTTCCTCTTGAGTGATAACTGGATTTTTTTTTTTTTTTTAAAAAGCACTATATATACATGTACTTGAGAGAGACCAGACTTCTTAAAAGAGGTCCCAGGAGCTCAGTGCTGCATTTCAACTGAGGCGGAAATATAAATCATAAAATAAAGGTCAAAGCAGTAAAAGGCCAAGCTCTACTGCTGAGGCACTTTTAATGAGTAACTCTTGTTTTAAAAAAAAAAGCAAAACAAAACACTTAAACTGGCACCGCGTAGTGCAAGCATATTTGAATAGATTCCTTCCACCTTTTCAAATCCACATCCACGGGTTCAGGTGCATGTTGCATTGATGACAAGATGGTGCCTCAGTTATTTGAACACGAGTTGCTCAGTGGTGCATATATCAAAAAATAAATTCCAAGCTTCCTCCGTGTTCCTCACGCTTCCGTAATTTTGGGCCCATAGAGCACAGCATCTCTCCGACTCAAGCTGGTAGAGCGTACGTACGACTGAAACGACAGGCCAGATTTCCAGCATTATGGAAACAATGGATCACATTCTGATCAGATTAGAGCCATTTCAAAGGATTTGAGCCACATACATATAAAGAAAAAAGAACAGCATAAAAAAAACTTTAATGGGATCATCACATTGATTTATTGATTTGTCCACTGGCCACAAAGCATAGCATAGCCTCTTGTTTGTGTTTCCTGGAAGCCTGGTTTCATATTCAGTATCTCCATGACTTCACCATGACATCATTAGGACATCAGCATGATTTTTTTTTAAGACTTGACAACCTCATATATGCTGCAAGTGAGTCATCAAGCTCATCATCCATAAATTTAGTGAAATGAACTATTAAATTCTACTATTTACTGTTCAATTATTGTTGAAGGCAAATCTTTAATAAAAGACGGACCTTCAATTTAAATCACTGATGAAACGTGGACGACTGAACTCTGTGCACTTTCAAAGCAAACTCAAACTGTATTGGAAAATTAGAGAGAGCAAAGAAAATGACATCTGATGTTGGTATATACAGCTTTAACATGTTATTACTTTACAGTTATGACGAGTAACTCTTAATAACAAACAAACAAAATTCACTTGATGGACACAAGTCAAAACATCCTTTATGCTCCGTTTTTGTTCACCACCTCAGGAGTGAAATCGTGCTCTGGCTCGTTAGCTACAAGATGCCCCATTTTGTTCTGCAGCTAGTTGCTAGCAGCATCAATCTTCAGTACAGCACTTGGCAGGTTTATGAAAAAGAGCGTTTTTGGTAAAAACTGTTGGCTGATATGAACTGTATGACACTGTGGACTGGAGAGCTAAACAATGAGCTGAAAATGTAGAGAGGAAGTGTGCTGTTGGCTGGTGATTCTCAGTGGGTTTCTCACTAAGAGTGACCCTTTTACACATCCACTCTTCACATCAATAATATATCGGTGCAGCTTTAATGCTTTCTTTAATGCAATTTGAGTGGAACACATTTTTTCCTCCGTGGGACACGCTTATGTGTATTATATTTGTCATTTTGAGGGATCGTGGCATGGGAACAGATGCACATGGGACCTCTCTTGCAGAGGACATTTTGATGTTGAATGGATGCCCTATGTATTTCTAATTTTGTGTTCAAGACAAAGTTCCTTCAGGGCGATGAAGTCTCATCTAATATTATCTTAACTAAATAAAGCTTTGCTAATAAAAAAAACACTCTTGAAGCCGTTTATTTCTATGAATATCTACAGTTATTTCTCCAAGAAGAATAGATAAGAAGTCAGATTAATACAGACAAATGACATTATGTATACTTACAGTAATACCAGCTAATCTCAGCGATTACCTCATCATTTCGCCTACTGCATAAAGCCATCTGTCTGCCATTAATAATGCTATCAACTGTTAACAAGGGGTCATTTTAATCCCTTTATTGTGAGTGTATAATACCGTAGTTAAAGCTCTCTGTTCTGCAATGTTGAGCTGTCCTTGTACTCACTGTGCCCTCGTCCCATTCAGTTGATTTGAATAGCACAAATGTCACTGTGACAAATCTTTGTGTCTTCGTTTTCTCGTATTTGAATTGGATACTTTTCCAAATCCTGAAAGCAAATTCAGTGCTTACATTTTGGGAGACTCAGCCCAGCTGTGTCTTAAAGTGCATTAGAGGCAACGTTTTCCAACCAAATAGCCGGCTTTGGTATTATTAATAAGAGTCAACGGGCACTTACTACAGCTAACAGAATCAGCGTGGCACCATGCTGATGTGTTACAGACAAAATAGTCTTGTCAAAGCAGAAAAATAACAGCAAAACAGCTTCAGGTGACCAAAGTGACAAGCAGCAACCTGCTCCTGCGACAAGTGTGCAATCAGTGAAAAGTCTACGCCGCTATGAGCATGACAGCAGCACATTTTCTTTGTGAGAAAGAATATTTTCACAGCAATGTTTGCCTCGTGACAAGAAGATTGCGGTGCGGTGGTTGAAAGCACCTTTCGGCAAAAAAGAAACTCTGTCAACCTGTTTGTGTCGTGGAAAAATAAATGTCACCGCTGATAATGGGGACCTCAGAGAAGGTATGTTTTTAGTCGGATCATAAACACGGCCCATTAGAGCCCGCAGGTCCTCGGAGATCTCTGAGTGCATAGGGGAATTTAGAGTGTGACTTGATTTGTGTGAAAATTTTTAATTTGGCGCATCCTGGTGTGAAATGACTTAATTTAAAAGAGATGAACAAGTTAGGAAGTGCACTGGCTAAGCAAGCTGTACGGCAGAGTTTCAAAATAAGCCCAGAAAATGCAAAGCTTTGACTTGAGTCTGTTGCAGCATTTAGTGCACAGATTCACATTTATGAGAGCAGCTATTTTAAAAAACCGAGGGTTAAAGCTCTCAGCAGAAAGTACAGCTAAAATCAACAGGACATCGGCAGATATGAGCACCACACTGGTGAAATATCCAATTTAACGTGCGTGTTGATCCAGCAACCCTCAATTGTAAGTTAAAGCAGAAAACAAAACCTTGTTAGGCCCCCTGTAGCGACTAAACATGTTTCATCGCTGTGCTGCGGCGTCAGAGCGGACGAATCAATGAGAAGCTTTTAAACATGTTAACTTCTGCAAGCGTGAGGGGCAATGCAGAGGCAAGTTGAGCCATAAGAGTGAATGGCAGTCAACCTTGAGCTGACGTCCAATATGAAGGGAGCTTTATTTAAGCGAGAGTGTGCCGCCCCCCTGTAAGGTTATCACACTCTGGAACACTCTCAAGGCTAAGCGGTAAACACACGAATGTATCAGAGCAAGAGGTGATTTACAGAGAGAAATGCAGTCAATTCCATCTGATACATGTTTACACTTCAACATGAAAAAAGATATTTTCTCTCTTAAATGAAACACTTCAATAAATATTGGCTGTATCAATATCCTTATGGTAATTTATTTATAATCAGCTCTTAAAACTATTGAAAAGGCTGCCTATTTACACTTAGGGTCCAATATTCAGTCTTAGTTTAGTTATTTAAAAAAAAAGATTTTGTTTTTGCATAAAAGTTGATTGCACTTATTTACTGCCTGTAAAAGTAATTTGTTTCACTACTCGTGACATTATCTTGGCATTATGAATGCACTGCCATGGAAGTCTCAGACACTTTGATGTTATATATGCCCACGGATCAGCACGAATCCATTCAAAATTGATCCTTCTTTAAAAACACCACAAACCAACAGCAAAGTCAGCAAAAACAAGCCCACAAACCTACCACCACTCATGTTAAACCAGGTGTGGTGCCGTAAGCCGGTTCGTCGTAGCTTTTGTTACCCTTTCAAAAACCAAGCTTCGGGTGATGGCACTGGCACACTCAAATGTGGAGCATCACTTTGCATCGGGGGTTTTCTGTCAGTAGCTCGGTGTTTGGGAAGCTTTGATGCTGTTTTTGCAGAAGTGGATGGTGGATTACAGCCTGGCTTTTTCGTCCACACATGAACAGCTTTTGAAAAAGCTCCGTAAAATGAAGATTTCTGTGTTTGCATGTGGATGACAGCAACAAAGATTTTGTCTCGCAATGTCAGAGGTGCGCACATTTATCTCACTGTGCGTCATGTTATTGCTTGGATGAGAAGATTTTCTTTAGTGATGGAGAAAATCTTGAGACACTGCAGACTGGTGTTGCTCTAGGAAGAGAGCGTGGATGTCAGTGTGTTTCCGCTGATAAGTCTCTGAGTCCATGTTTTCTTGTGTTTTAGAATTTTAATTTATCTAGTGTAGCACTGAGGCACATTCACCCTCCCGTTGATCCAAATGTAAGACTCACTTTGAAATCTATGCACCATTTTTGTTCACCTTATTACTTCCCCCACCCCAGGCTTCTGGCCTATAAAAACAACCTGTATATGTGGAAAAAGTCCGAGTACAGTTTGTAATGTTTGTACCTTTGCACAGAAAATTAAAGGCTATGTGCATGTGTGTGTACACATAAAGGCACATTAGGTTTTTATCATGCTGGAGAGGTCTGAGCATCTCTGCTAAAACTGCTTCCCTAGTAACCAGGCAGAAAATGGATGGAGTAACTGTAATGTGATTACTTAATTTAGGAGCAGTGTTGCCTGACATTAGTGCATTAAACAGAAATGTAATGCCATTACTGACATATTACAAAGTAACACTGCTGAGAGTGGATCTTAAAGCTTTGTTTTCCTGAAAAAGACAGCCCGGTGCAGCTGCAAAACATTTACGAGACATGTATGCACTGACCTGAAACCTGAACCCTTCAGTTTGTCACTGTTAATCTAATTTCTACCTTAAGTAAATATGATAAAACAGGCTAATTTTAGCAATAAGCACAATAGCACCATACATTCAAGTAATCTGGTTTTACTTGAGCAGCGGGAAATTCTTGGTGTTAGCAATATAGCCCACATGCTTCAAGCGTTATGTCGTGCGTTCGGAGACGCTCCTCGTCTGCCTTGGTTGTAACAAGTGGTTATTTGACTTACTGTTGTCTTCCCAGCAGCTCAAAGCAGTCTGGCCATTCTCTTCTGACCTCTAACATCAATAAGGCATTTTCACCCAGAGAAGTGCCGCTCGCTGGATATTTTCTCTTTTTCTGACCATTCTCTGTAAACCCTCGAGACGGTTGTTTCTGAAATACTCAGACCAGCATGTCTGGCACCTAGAAACATGCCACCTTCAAAGTCACTTAAATCACATTTCTTCCCCATTCTGATCGTTTGATAGTTGGGATTTTCTCTTTACCTTACAATATAAAGTGCCTTGAGGTGACTGTTGTCGAACTATACTGCAGGACATCTTAAGCTGTGCCTCAATGCACAGTTTCTACCATGTGACTGACTGATTGGATATTTATACTACTGAGCAGTTAAACAGATGTACCTAAAAAAGTGGTTTGTGAGTGTTATCATGTCCGTGATGGTATCTGCAACACACAACATAAATTCATGCAGGATTTTTTTGTTTTCTTTTCAGTGGTATTAAAAACATCTAAGCAGATTTAGAGCTGATACAGATTTAACTCGTTATGAACTGATGATCCGTGATGAATCATCCACGATGATTAGATGGAATAATTGTAGTAACTGCAACTGATGTGTGGGAATTTTCCCTTTTATACACAAAGAAAAAGAAAAAACAAAAAACCGAGAAAGAAATCCAGAGAAAGCGTGCAACCACAGTTTAATGAAAGCTCATTAATGCCACAGGCAGAGCTGATAGACAAGTTATTGCATTGGTCCTAATTCTCTCTCTCTGACACACGCCCACATGTTTGCTCATGGCGTCTCCTACATCTCTGCCTCATCTAACACGCAAAGTAAGCCGGGTAGGAGCTAAGAGGGAGATCAAGATTGCATTTTACAAGCTGGTTATTCGGGCTATATCTGGCGTTTCTTGGCTCCTAGCTGTGGTGTTTCATAGGCTGGGGGCTGCTTTCATTAATTAGTATTTACAAATATTAACCCCGCATCCTCCCCAGGGGCAGAAGTGTACTGCAGTCATGCTAATGTGTGAAAACAACAGAGACACCGAGGGGACGTCCTGTTTTGCTTCATATCTCAGAGCCTTTTATCAACACCCAGGCTCGGAGTTAAACACACACACACACACACGAAAACACCTGGACCTGTCTCAGCTCACAGCTTCATATCTGGTGGAAAAAACAAAAAACAGAAGCACAACCAACAACAAGCTGCAGAAAGCTCAGAGGCGAACTTTACACGTAAGTTAAAGTGAGACAGCAGCAGAAGGCTGGCAGCTTGTTGTTGGGGCTCGTGGCTGTCTGCTGAAATTCACTCATGTCTTTTTCTTTTCTTTTTTTTTCATTTCAATTCATTTACATACTTAAAAGGCCCAAAAACATTCAAGGAGTTCTTGTGACATTGCCAAGTAATCTCTGCGGGAGGGTGATAACATGTCACAGCAGACTACATTTCAAAGCCGAGGAGTCGGGTTTGATTTTCTTCTGGCATCAGACTGAGAACTGAGGCCTTTGTTTAGCAACTGTCCTCCTCTTCCATCATCTAAACTCTAAATGATGTCATCAGCCACTGTACCAGAAGTGGGACATCATCAGCATCCGGCAACATGACTCGAGGCTGTGGCACATTAGACGACTACCTCCCCTCTGCAGCGGTTTCATCATCTGTGTTCCTTTTATCAAGAAGTACTGTAGGAAGCTTTAGTCAGCCCTGAGCCACATTTGTCGCTAAGTAATGACCGCAGGGATCGGAGCGGACACAAATCGCCAGCTAAGGATTGTTTAGCATCGATTAGTTCTGCAGCAAGCACCACAACAGCTGAGTCTGAATACAGCTCAAGATAACAGAAATTTCAATGAGATGTATTGAAGTCTATTAATTGAGGTTCGGTTTGCATGTCTGCGCGAGAGGCGAGCTGCTGGGCTGAATTACATGCACATTGTGAGGCAGGCCATTGTTGTTCGCAATCACACAGAGGCTTTGTGAAAAACTGCTAGGCTGTGTGTACCGGTGGTGTTTTTGTCTCAGCGCGGTTCAAGCAGGAGTCATGAAGCCTGTTCGGATCCTCTACACGAGTGCTTTTATGAAAATACATATGGGAACACGCTGTATCGTAGAGGCGGGACAAGAGGAAATACCCACTCCAGATCAATAGATGTGGGCAGATGGTGTGGGTGTTGAGAAGTACCTTTAATGTTCAGAGGTGGTTCCAGTTTATAATAATGAAGCAATGTGGGTTGCAAGCAAAGTTAGTGGGGTCAAAGAGCTCAGGGTTTGAAGCAAAATTTTTAGTTTATGACTGAAGACATTGTAAAATAGAGCTGCACTTGGTTTTATGGCCTCGCATTTACCAGCAATGCGAGTAAAACCCCTGGGTGCTATAACTTGCCAGCATAAACAAGCGTGCAAGCACAGTTCAGCAGCAGAAGACAAATCTTTTAGCCCCAGAGTTGGTCAGAACTAAACAAAACAACAGGTGATTAGTTAAAAATGTGTAGACAGGTGAGTGGTTGCCATAAGTGGCGAGGTGAAATTGGTTGCAAAGAGGAATCTAGTGCTTGCATGGAAGGTGACAACTTGTTTGCAAACAGTCACCAACCAAGAAACGGAAAACATTTGCCTTCAAAGACAGTCTTTGCAAATGAGTTGGCTTCTTCCATGCTAATTAATGAATGCGGCTGTTTGCTAGTGACCAAAGCAATTGCTTAACCTTCAGCAACCAATCACCAACCAGTCAGGGAATACGTATTTTTCTTCTTTTTTTTGTAACTGGTTGCCAACCAGTCTCTAGGCCTGTGATGTCATAATGATTCAAATAGATGTTGCAAACCAAATTGAATGTGTTACTTTAAAGGCTTAATAATCATTTTTGTCAAAAAAGCAACAAAAAGCTTCCTGTGAAGCATTTTCTCTGCACCTAATTTTGGGGATATGTGTGGACATTGTTGCAACTTTAAACAAGGGTTTTAAATGTTTCCATCATTAAGTCTAAAAGTTTTCTGAGGACTGTTTTCAGGATTAACCGTCTTTGAGTCCAGTTATTAAATCTAATATAATCCTGAATAACATCTGTGTCACAAGCTGTCAGTCAAGCCATCAAGTAAACTATGCGACAAAAAGTTCTAGAGCAGTACCAATAGATCCTTTTGGAGGTACAGTTTAAATAATTCCAGAACTGTCTGTGTATTTTTTTTAATCTTTTAAAAACTCTAAAATATCAGTGTTTCCACTGGCTGTGCAAATCCAGTATTAATGAGGCTTTGGTCTAAAATGTAAATACATCATTTAATCATGAGAGATTTATTTCCTTTCATGTCTGAGTCAAAATTTATTTTCCTTAACATTTAAAAAATTGAGCCCCATTGAGAATGAAAAAAACAAAACAAAACATCTGCACTCTCATGAATTGTTTTTTTTTTTCTGAGCCCTGCTTTTATTTATGCTTTGGATTAAGGCTTGGAAATTTAAGCTGTTACTAGAGCAACGGTTAAAATATAATCCTTTTGTCAAAGGTAATCAAAAATGATCTTTTAAAAGCATCTTTGGTAATATGTGTGCGCCTCTATAAGCACGCCTGGAGGGTGGTGGCTTGTCAGGCTATTGCACTACCCCTCACCATTTCTGCGCTCACAGCTGGATTAAAAGTGAGAGTTTAATGGTTTCGCTTTTGCCTGAGTGGAGCTTCTTTTGACCTCTGCTGTGGTCTAATGGTTTCGCTGTGTGGCCACTTCAGGGACCAAGGGGACACTGAGAACATGAGTCTTGCTGGCATTCATCGGTGGTATTAAAATAAATAAATAAAAATGAATGCACATGTGACATTTCCAGTTTAAAATCCATCTGTTGTTGGGGAGGACGTGTTCAGTTCCCACAGCTGTAGGGGTGTTTGAAATGAAGCTAAACACAACATCTACATCCATCTGGAGGGACAGAAAACACGATAAGACAAGCCAAGCACAACTAGGAGGCAGTCACGCCATATGGGCTGTTAGTGCGCGTGCACGTGTGTGAGAGAGAAAGAGCCAGTTATACGAGACTTTTGTAGAATTGAAATCGTTTTACCTGAAGAAACGCTGACGAAGGAGATAGTCACAAGTAGTAAATTGGCAACGTTCATCTCCTCACTCTCCCGGTGCCAAATCCGCCGGAGTCTGCAGCTCTCTTGACGGACCGCTCAGCGTCAAAATGATCAGTTAAACCAAAACTCCAGTCATGGAAAAAAAGGGGGAAAAAGAAAAGAAAAGAAAAAAAAAACGGATTTTACTAAAGAAAACTAGCCGAGCTGATGGATTTGAAAACGAAGTCTCAGCTGGAATATTCAAACGTTTGAGATCAGCCCGAAAAAAACTTTGATGTCACTCCCAGAAACCCATGACAGCAGCAGGATCAGCATCAGCATCAGCACCGCCCGGCAGGAGAAACCTAATAACAAAACTCAGCAGCATCACTTCTTAGTGTCCGCATGGTCGCTCACACGCACAGCGACTTCTTCCTAAGATGCCCCCTCTGCTGCTGCCGAAAACAAAACAAAAAAATAAAAAAAAATAAAATAAAATAAAAAAGAGGGGGTGGGGGGTTTAACTATATTTAGCCCGGTCATAAATAAAACAATTCCTCTCCTCTTCCTCTGCTCTGAGTCGGGCACTTGCGGGTTGCAGCGTCAGTTTGAGCGAATATGAAGCGCTGATCATGCCAAGCCGAGCTGCGCACTCCCAGATCCGCAACAATCCTCGCCAACCTCCAGGAGTCTGTGTTTTAAAGAGACAGACACGACATCTGCGCTCTCAAAGTGTCCTCACAGGACGGGAGCGAGAAATAAAACTTGCAGAAGGGGCACAGCTGCTGGTCTTCTTATGAACTGTGGTAGTATAAGCGTCAGTGTGGAAGTCACTTTTATTAGAAATGATACTTGTGTTTGAAGTAAAGGGTGTGTTTTTAATGTCTATATTGGCTAATGACAAAAATACTGAAAATTATGGCTAATAATGTGAAGACCTTAAAGGTGGTTTTATGTCTAATATTAATGTAACCCAATAGAAATGCTCTTGGGTTGTAATGTAGGGCAGCATCACAATTTCAGAGTCAGACAAAAAGGTTGAGAACCAGAACCAGTGGGTTAGGGGGTAAATTCTAGAACTGATGTTCAGATTCCAAGATCTAAAATCTCAGTAGAATAAGTTACATTGCAAACATGGGGATGTTTAATGCCTTGGCGTCAGCATAGCTTGGCCAGAACTGCATTACGTTTTTGACTTGTGAGTCCATCCATCTCTTTAATGCCTGAAAAAATATGTCCTCAAATTTGTAACAAACAAATACTTGGACCTGGAAGATATAACCTCCTTTAATTTGGGTGATTCAGGTCAAAAGTTCCTTTTAACAATAAAAATTTATTTTGGCTACAGCTCAATAATCTATGAAAAACTACAGACATTTTTAGATCAACATCCCAGGATAAAGCGCTGAAGTGTTGACGCTTTTCTGGTCATTTACTCAGAGCCGTAACTTGGTAACAGCAGGACAGGTTAAATTCAGTTTTATTTATTTAGGTTCAGTTCACAGCCACAGCCATCAAGCAGCACTTTATATTGAAAGATAAAGACAGTCCAACATTACAGAGGAAACACTGCCAACCTGACCATCTCTACTGAGCTAGCACTTGAGGACAGTGGTAAGGAAGAACTCCTATTTCACAGGAAGCGATCGCCAAGAAATCGAGCCCAAAAGGTACAGCGGGTGCAGGAGCAGTCTGAGATTAAGAGGAAAGATTTCACTATTGACAGAAAAAGCACAGACTACAGCAGTTACTGACATGAAGCTGTGAAAATAATAAGAGGAAAGTGGAGGAAAATACTCAGAGTGTCATGGGAAGTCCTCAGCAGAAGCAGAGACTACAGCAGAATAACTAAGGGATGTTTCATGGCCACCGGATCCGGCCATCATTTTAGTAGTAGACAGGGTGTCTGTCTCCTGAACCCAAACTGGGAGCTGAAGAGAGGAGCCTGGTAGTTTGTTCTACTTTTAGAAACTAGGAACCGCAAGAAGCCTGCAGTCTGAGAAGGAAGCGCTCTGTTGGGACCATATGATACTCTGAGGTCTTTAAGATATGATACTGTCTGATCATCTAAGATTTTGTATGCGGGGAAGAGGATTTAAAGTCAAACCTGGGCTTAACCGGGAGCCAATGAAGAGATAATAATAAGAGAGAAATATGATCTCTCTTTCTAGCTTCCATTAGTACTCTGTGTACTTCAGTGTTTTTCAGGGAGCTTTTAGGAAAATAGCTCTAAATACAGTAGAATAGTTTTTCATAAATCTGATTCAGGATGTTTCTAATTTTGGCGGCTTTGTTTTCCATGAACTTCCATCCAGGTATACAACCTGGACCAGATTGTAGTCTATTATAGGGCTAACACAGAGAGACAGACAACCATTTACACCTACAGTCAATTTAGAATCAGCCTTTAACCTAACATGGATATTTTTGGACTGTGGGAGGAAGCGTGGGAGAAGAAGGTACCGGCAGAATATGGAAAATCCACACAGAAGAGCCTCAGCACCAGGTGGATTCAAGCCCAGACAGTGCTCTAACCACACCACTGCACCATGCCGCCTAACATTAACTTAATTATTTAACAGTCATCACTACAGATGTTATAAGAGTCTGGGCAGACATGGACATAAAAGCATTTTGGGATTCAGAGTCTTGCTCAGGAACACTGATTTGTGACTCCATGCTCTGCACAATGCTATTTTAAGTTTCCTCAACCTCAATAAAAGCTAAATTTATTCAAGTAAAAGGCTCTGTTTTCCTTCAAAGTGACACCAAAACAGTGTCAGTGAGGTAAAGTTTTTAATGATTAAAACTTAAATTGAGTTTTTTTTTTTTTTCATTTCTATTATCACCTATTAAATTGATATTTGAGTCATTTTTAGCCACTAGTTGTTGTCTTCACTTTGTTAGTTCCTTTTTCTTGACACTTCACATAAATGAGTCTCAGTTTCTGGATGCTCACAAAGATGAAACTTGTTCCTCATGCTTGCTTGTGCATCTTTCCCTTTTGCTATAAAGCCCCTAATGAGAGGTGCTTCCGACGCAGAAGTAACAATCTGAATTTGCGGCAACTGCCATTGTTTATCCATAATCACTCCAGCACCTCAGCACAGCCATAATCACTTTCTCACTTTCATCATCACTGTCGCTGCTGCTGAGGCTGATAATGATGACAGAGAGCGTCAACCGTGTGTGCTAACATGTCCTGCGTCCTCTCCACTTCACATCATCTCAGTCCTGCTGTTTATCATCCACTCCCTGATTCTGTTGAGATTTGTTCAGCAGCTGCTGTTTCACACCCACTCTTCCACAATCTGGCGCTGCTGTAGCCTCTGGAGTTTGGCTGGGGTCTTTCTCTCGGGGAGCTCTGGACACAAACAGCTCCCTTGGGGCAGGGCCCAGACCGGTTCCTCGGTGCCGTTGCTTCATCTCCCTCCACCTCATTGTGCTCATGTCAGGTTGTGAAAGTCCAGCATGATTGAGAGTGACTTTTGGATGCTTGATGCCTGCTTTCCTTTGTTCCTTTGAATAGGACTGGAAATTGTGCAACAGAAAAGGGGGTCCAGATGTCTGTTGCACGGTGGGAGACAAAGAGGGGCCCCACAATAGATTCGATCTCTGCCTCTGTGGAAGTGTGGACCTTATTAAGGGCCACAATGGCAAAGTAGGTATAACACAGAGGCATCTCAACAAGAGAGCGGCTAGAGTCTTGGAGGTATCAGGTGGAAATAAAGGTCTTATTTTCTGTGGAAAACCTTGGAGAAGTAATCAGTAAATAACGCCGACCCGATTAACAGCATTCTGCTTGGATGTAGTTAGAGTTGTGTGTTTGATGTTTTCCTTTCTCCTTTGTGAACATGCAAAGATAATACAGGAGTACTTCCAAAACTCCCCTGTTTTACTTGCTTTTGCATCTTTCATTAAATTGGAAGAGTTCTTATGAATCAGTTTGTTTTTCAGTGCATTAGTGAATAATCAGTGGTAGTCATTAGACATTCAGCCAAGGCTGTAGTCATTTGTACAGGCCTGCTGATCAACTCAGCTTTGAAACATTTCAATTAAAGGAGCAGATGCTGTGGGAGAGAGTGTTGCACCTATTGTGTTCAGAAGGTTGTGGAGTTCATTCAACAGTAAGGTTTGACACTGGCTGGGTTTCTGTTTGAATGTGTTGTAATTACAACCAAATTTTGGGGGAAATGTGAAAAAGAAAATTTGAATGAATTATGCGTGACCACTGAAATTAAAGCAGTTTTATCCTTAATCGTTGAGATAAAAGGTCAGTGGTGCTAGTTCTGCTATTAAAACCAAAAAGGGGTCACACAGAGAACTATGGGGAAAACTTGATGGGAACATTTACAATGGTGCCAGGTGTTAATTATGAGTTTTTAAAGTCAGATTTGACACTCATATACAGTTATAGATAGATAGATAGATAGATAGATAGATAGATAGATAGATAGATAGATAGATAGATAGATAGATAGATAGATAGATAGATAGATAGATAGATAGATAGATAGATAGATAGATAGATAGATAGATAGATAGATAGATAGATAGATAGATAGATAGATGTGTGTTACATCCTTGTAGCACTTAACATGCAATCCTGATTCTACTCAGTATCTTTTTTCCCCTTTTAGGATTAAGCAGGATTTAAGGTGACACTTGGTCCTTTTTTTCACCCTGTGCTGTAGGTGTGTGTATATGTGTGTATATGTGTGTATATATGTGTGTGCTGACAGTACAGGGAGGTACAGATGGTGGGATGTGGCAGTCTGTCTGACTGCGGTGAAGAATGTGAGATTCAGCTGTCGGCCTCTCACCCCTCCGGCTCTGACCTTATGTGGCTCTGATCACCGTCTGGCTCCATCTCATTATGACAAACTCCATACTGTTTCACTTTCACAGCAGCCGCGGCACTTACCAAAGAAAAAAAAAAATCTCGAATCTCGCTGATAAAAGCTGACATCCCTCTCAGGATGTTTGGATCCCGGTCCGCTGCCACTAATTAAGCTCCTCTTATCTCTTTTTACATGATCGAGGGTCCTCTAGCTGCTGACCTGCTACGATATCTTGTCAGCAGATTTCATTAGTCACAGGAGCAGGGGTTTTGTTTCCCCGGTGTGTGTGTGTGTACACTGCATGTGTGTGTGAGAAAATAGCCGGGGGGACTGTAGAGTTTATTTATAGGCTGAGTGTCACAGCAGCACGGGGCCGACAGCAGAAAGTCATTTACATTCAATGCACCAGAGTGCAAAGGTAAGCAGCTACTACTGCACCAACATTTGACTCAAGAGCTTTTTTTTGTCTACTTAAATCTGCTGGGACCCTGACCAGCAGAGGGAGCAATACATGGCAACATGGCTCCCCCTTTGTCACGCTCTTAAATGGTGCTGTCACATTATATTGTTTTAGAGTGGTTTGAACTGAGCTGTGCACGTGGCTGGAAGAGCCCTGGAGGAGCCCTGGCTCCTGCTGCATCTGATAAGCTTATATAAAAGGAGCCTGTATGAGGCCGCTTACAGTACAGTGCGCTGTGTGACGAATGTTACAGCTTCTATCTGCTCATTTAACATGTATTTTTAATCCCAAGCCATCATTCATGCACTACAGACAGAATGGCAGACGGGCACTGCAGAGATCAATAATTTACAGCGTGCTGCCTTCACTTTAAATAATTGTCTTTCCCAGTAGTCACATCTTCTCCATCAGAACTCTTATAATGCCTAAATAGATTAAAAGTTAGTGATTATAAAAACAAATAAAGTCGAATTACCAGCTCATAAGTCTTACTTATTAATTCATTACTGCTTCTTTAATGACTTTCATATTAGCAGGAGATTCAGTTACCAGCTCATAATTTTGATTTACTGGGGATCCACATTAAAATCTGTTGGGCGTTAGTTTTACTAAAAGATGTAACTTATCAGCTAAACATAAAAAACATGAGCAAAAAAGCTGTGTGAAAATTTGATGTTGTGCCATTCTTCTACCTTGATTAAACGAAGCACTGACAGCGTAGTTTTGTTGGTTTAGTGACGCTCTTTCAGCTTCATTAAGATGGTTTGTTTGCTCAAACCTCGGTCGTATTTAATTTCCAGTTTATTTGATTTATCGGATTATTTGATTCATCCATTTACTGAACTTCTTTACTAGTTGTTTGAACTTACAAAAATTGATTTCAACACAGCTTGTGTCATGTGATGGGGCGGATTTACCAACCACAGTCCTGTTTAAAAAAGAAAGCTTTCCCAGTACTCTGTGGGGGAAAAAACTAAGTGCAGATTTACTGCTTCCATAGGAATTAAGAGTGTAAGAGGCAGGCAAAATCTGCCAGCTAATCACTTGACTTGAAGGATGAGCACCTGTATAAATGCAGAAGTTTTGGGAGTTTGCTGATCTCGAGCATTCAGGTGTGTGTGAATGCTACTTTTCCAGGAGTGGATGTCCCAGAAAATTCCCCTGTGTGACACTCAGACAAACTGCAGAAATCCCAAGAGATAAATCTTAAAACAACAGCACGAAAAGAAAAAGACTGAGGAAGTATGACATGTTCACAAGGGTTGGCAGGAGAAACCGTCTTCTGTCTAAAAGGAATATAGCAGCACAGCTTAGATTTGCAAAGTCACTGAACAAAGCACAAGACCTCTGCAACAAGGTCGTTTGGAGGGTTTGTTTTGCAGACACAGGATCTGGGCACCTAGCAGTCAACCATGAGCTTGTCAAGAGTCAAATGTGAGCCTGTCCAACAGCAACAACGATCGCATGCACGGGCAGTAAATCTACGACAGAATGGATGAAAATCACGTTCCTGCAATGACCCACAATCAAAGACCTGAACCTGATTGAAATGTTGTGGTGAGAGAGCTGTGCATAAACGAATACCAACAATCTTCAATGAACTGAAGCAAATTTATAAAGAAGAGTGGGCGAAAATTCCTCTGCAACGATGTGAGAGATTGATGAAATCACACAGAACACAATTACTTCAGATTATTGGTGCTAAACGTGGTTCTACAAGCAACTGAATCAGAGAGTAACTTTTCTCAGAACCACGTAGAGTCCCTTCTTTTGTACATGATCGCATAACATCACATTGATTAAAACTGTAAATATACATCAGGAAGAACTTGTGGTTACTAAACACATCCATGTGAGGCTTCTCTCAGTTTTTACAGGGGGCTCAATTCAAATTAACTTTCATCATGGTTAGTACTGTGTTTATTATTATGCAAAGATGCAACAAAGATGTACCGAAAACAAACTTGCTTTCATTGTGAATGTTTTCTTCTAACTACAAAAAAGATTCAACCTTTAAATTTAACCTTTACCCAACAATGTACGGTGGGGAGTAAATCAGCGTCTTTTACCAGAATGAGTCAAGTGAATTCTCAGTAGTTTATTCATTCAGTTGATCGTTTCAAGGTAAAGGTGAGAACAGTTCATGTTTATCACTCCAGAAGTATCTCTTAAACACAAATTATGATGTGTTGAAGTAATTTTTTGCAAGTAACACAAAAAAACAACAACCTTGGGATGTCTCCAAGTCAGAAGATTATAGGTCAGCAGGTTGATTAACAGCAGAAACTTGCTGGAGGTTTGTTTTCGGCATGTTTCAATTCATTGATTGGATCTGCTTACAGTGAAGAAAAGCTCAAAGGGTCACTGGGAGAGAAGCTACAGTAGCTGGAATATATAGGCAAATAAACTGAAGGTATACAGACCAAAATGATGTAAGTAGTAGTCAAAAATTGGTCTATTTTTGTCAAATAAAAACAAAAATGTCTGCACTTATATCTTTCTTTTCCAGGCAGAAAATTGGCTCCATAGTTAGGCTCAGTTCAAGATAATTTTGATGCCCATCTCCTCGTCTTATCTCTGTTGCTACACAAGCTGTAATCCATGCATCCATGCATGCATATTTACAGCTTAAAATTCGCATCATCAGCGCTTCACTTCTGTCACAAACATCCTGCTTAACATACGTGGTTCTGAGCTTTTTGTTATATACATACTCAGGGGCTCAGACAGCAGTTTGCAGTGTAAGTTTTTTCCTGTTGTTTTAGGGGAAATCATGTTTTATGGAAAAGCAATTAAAATGTAACTTGTTTTACGGGATTGTGAAACGCAGACTAGATTCGATGAGCTCCACTTAACAGTATCTACTGAATCTGATATTTGCAGAAATGAAGGGGAAAAAAGTGTTCTCGGTTTCCAGATCTTCAGCCACTGATTGCTTGGTACAAATAGAACTCTCATGTAATTGCCACTTATGCTTGAGAGCCCATTTATCTCTTCTGCCAGATTGCATCACGGGCCTCAAGTCTTGCTTCTCCACCATGTTTCACGGTGAAAATACTGTCAGTGTATTGCATATGTAATACATTTGCTATATATAAAACACACATCATGTGCTATGCGTGGATATGTTCTTCTCTGTTTTTCTCTCGTGTGTTTTCTGCAGCAGTTGTGTGAAGCCAGTTAACAATGACCTTGTGCAACAATGCTCATGAAGGAGTGCTGGAAAGAATAAACAACAAAAGGGAGGAAAGGGTCTTTTCAGACTGCACACTAAGCAGCAGCTGATTCCCGCAGAGGCTCAGGGGAGTCCTCTGCTGGCCTGAATTCATAAGTGCACCTGTTTTCTTCGACTCGGAGGCTGCATAATCTCACCGAGGCACCAGCACTGCTACAGCCCTGTTTGGTTTCCGTGCTTGCACTAGTTGTCAAATGTCCCTTGTAAGAATATCTCATTATTGGGAAATTAACAATCTGTTCACAAAACCCGGAGGCTACCAACAGATTTTCATTATCACTTAATTAGAAAAAGGAGAAACTGACTTATTCAAAGTAAACTGATAGAATTACTCACAACGAAGTTTGGGAACATGTCTACAAAATTATGAACAATGGATCGTAAATATTTCCATGTTAATAATAATGTGAAGCCATAACAATGTTATAAAAATTTGAAGATGTAATTTTAACAGTTAGTTTTCTTTGATTTTTGTGGGTTTTGTATATTTTATCATTAGTTATATTTTGTTACTTTTATTGCTTTAAACTTGCATTTGGCATTTTTGTATCATATTAATTTGCAAGATTTGTATCAGAATATTATAATATTATAATATATTGGCCATCAGGTCAATCTACTTTTGACGAGTGAACTACATAGAAACCCTGCAGCAAGCATACATAAAAAAAACAACTCTTAATTGATTCATTAGCAATTAAAAGCAGGTAGTAAAGCAGGTCATGAATTATCATTAAGAAGGAGCTGATTGTTCAAAGCTCGCGGTAACAGTCGATAATTATAGCCTAACTGACCAAGGATCTGAAAAACCGATCAGGGAGAGGATATTAAAAGTCACCGCAGTGCTTTCAACATGAAATTTCCAATGTTTGAAATGTCAGAGAGAAAGCAAAAAAAAGGCGAGCTGTGGATGCCAACATCAGAAAGATCATGAAAACGGCTATAAAGGAGCTGCAGGAAGGCTTAGCTAATACACGGTGGGGCACTTTTCTGCTGTACAGTTATGATACACAAACATCACCTACAAGGAAGAATCACCAAACAGAAACTTTTTTTACAACAGCACATACGCAACATAACATCCGAGTCGATAGGTAGAAACAATCACCATGTTTGGGGATAACTATTTTGTTGGATGTGCAAAAATCGCTTGAAAAACTGCATGAATAAAGCAAAGTGTTGACATATTGAATTTTGATTTACTTTATTATAGGGCAACGAATGTTCTGCTCAGCAGTTCTTAGTATAAAGAATCAGACATGCATTGCAGCATATTGGAAACAAATAATGCATTAAAATTTAGTTGGTCTTACATCTACTAGCCACTTCATTAGTTACACCTATTCATCTGTTTGTTCACTCATATATAATCAGCCAATCACAAGGCAGCATCTCAAAGCATTTAGACATGTAGACAACAACATTTTGAAGTTCAAACTGAGCATCAGAATTGGGAGGAAAGGGGATTTAATAGGCTGGATTGAGAGATATTGGCATTTTCCACCCAATCATCTCTCAGGATTACAGACATTGCTCTCAAAAGGAGTATTAGTGTCAGAGATGTCCACTGGCCTCTTAGTACTAACTGAGTATCTACAACCTACCTGAGTATTGTTGCTGTCGCCATCTTCTGATGGCTGCTTCCAGCAGGATAACACACCATGTCACAAAGGTCAGATAATCTCAGACTGATTTCTTGAACATGACAGTGAGTTCAGTGTACTCAAATGACCTACACAGTCACCAGGCTTCAATCTAATAGAGCACCTTTAGGATGAGGTTCACAGGCGAGTCCCATCATGGATGTGCAGCAAACAAGCTGCTGCACAAGCAATTTTTAGTTGTAAATAGGGGAAACAAAACGACTTCCAGAGTATCTGAGGCTGTTCTTTGTTTGTGCAACAATAAACTGTAGTTATTTGGGTTTTGGTCAAACAAAACAAAACATTTAAACATGTTGTTTTTTATCTCACGATACTCAGAAGCTGCACAGATTCCTTTTACCATGTTATTACATGATGTTATAGACCAAATGATTAGTCATGTAATAGTCTAATTGAGAAAATAATGACACATAATAAGCCCAGGTTTTTGATACAGTGACAGCGTGTCTCCTTCTCTCCTCAAACAATCACTCCTTTATGTTTTCACAAAAGAAAAAAAAAGAAAAATGGGCTCTTTCAGAGACTTCTCCTCCCATCTGTACTGAAACGTGTCATTTTGCCCAGTATTATATCAACATGTACAGCAAGTGCACTTTTTTTCTATCTATCTCAGCTCACTGCCAGCAACTTTCGGATGAAATTTATCAAGCAGGGGCTGCTGTGAAGGACAGACGTTTTAATTGACTTAGAGTACAACTGACAAGGCTCAGAGGGCAGTTTTCATATTATGAATGTCTTTCTGTGCTGTTTTTTGTTACCCCTGGAGTTTAATCTAGTCTGAAGAAAATACTTAGGAAGGAACAGATTTGGGTTCAGTGTTAGGAAGGCGAGTCTCAGATGGGAGCAATTGTTTTATTTCAGGCTCTCTGACACGTGCGGCATCACAGGGAGAGCTCAAACAGATGCACTGCTAGCATGAAGCAAATTGCCTATTAAGATTAAATCAGAATGTTTTCAGCCTTTGGAGAGAAACTGAACAAGGATGGTGCACTTTCACAGCATGACTTTCCTGACTCACATTACAGTAGACTTACTTCTGACTACAATTAATGTAAATTGTACATTCAAACTTACAGAGAGGGGTTGGGAATGTGTGACACTCTGCTGCACAAGTAGAACTGTATTATCTCCCTTTGGAGGGAAAAAAACAGAAAAACAAAACTTAGATGCATGTCTCCAGCAAAGACAAGGTCATTTTGTATATTCTGTATGCTCGTCAAAATCTAATCTTCTCTGTAGTGACGGTAAAGAGTGATAAATGATAGAGGGCCTATTATACTCAGGGTTCATATCAGAAAACCTGTGGCAGACATCCAGCTTCACACGCACAAACGCACACACAGCTTCTATTAGAGCGCTGTGTCCAGGCTGCACAATATGAGCTTGTCACTGTGACTCATACATTTTTAATGGAAATGTAGGAGGGAAGCAGTCAATGTCCACAGTAAACTAATAGCTCTGAATTCACAGTGAGAATTCCTCAAACTCCTGTCATCTCTAAACTCTGATGTTTCCAGCATGTTATCGGGAACAAAGGAGGTTCACTTATTCAAGGAACGAGTTAGTCTTTGCAAATGTACAGCGCTGTGACACTCTTTGGTTTTTTTAATATTTGCTTGGAAAATGGGAAATAAGTGGAGCAGTTTATTTAAAAAAAATGTGTAAAAACGCACAGAAATACAGTATTTAAGGAAAAAACTGAGTTTGCACAATTCTAACAAGCTTGAAATATTTGGTATGACCACCTTTATTCTTCAGCACAACCTGAACACTCTCAGGCAAACCTTCTTGTAATTTCTTAAAGTAGTTTTCAGGAGCAGTTCTTCAGCCTTCATGTAGGACATTCAAAGCTTTGGGATACATGAGTGTTTTCCTCCTGTTTCCCTTCTTTATAAATTGCTTCTTGACAGCCAGCCTTCCACTGACAATGTATCTGATGAGGTCAGTTGCATCTCTCAGGTCCTGTGTCAGGTGGGTTTTTTCCTGTTCCTGAATTAACATAATTTTCAGATGCTGTTCATCTGCTATGGACACTTATTCGTTTGTCCTCCACTGTCCTGTTGTCTAGAAATATGTCAGGTTTTCAGATAATAGCTTTTTGGGAATCACCTTGTTGGTGTAAACTACCATTTTAAACCTGTCAAATTGTGTTATTTTTAAAATGTTTCATAAATTCTACTAGAGAAATGAGAACAAATGATGTAGTTTTTGCCACAGGCTGCTGGTAACAACCCGCCTAAAGATTTATTGGTTCTGTGCTAAGATGTCTGTTATGTTTACCACAATACCAGTTTATCCCTCGAGTTAGGACCTTTTTTTTCTTGAATGAATCATAGGTCAATCTTAAGTGGCTCAACAAACAGAAAAAGGCAGGTACATACATGGTCAGGACAGAAAGGGGATGAAAAAACAGCGGCTAGCTAAAGAAAAAGTGTGGACTATTGCTGAAGAGCATAAGAATTAGGCTGATTGGAGGCAAAATATAAAGAAATGTTTCTTAAATGTCTCTGCTTTTAGTGTGGTTGAAGTAACCATTGTCTGTGTATACAAAGATCTAGTGTAGGTGGATTTTAATGCCATTCTTCGAAATATCACATCCCTCAAAAAGCTATTATCTTTATTTATTCATTTTCAAATGAAATTGCAGCATGGGCAGAGGGTTGTCAGAAAAGCAGTTATCAATGAAAAGCCGCTTCTCTATCAGGGAATATAAGGAGGCTAAAGCTGCTTCACGGGAATGTTCAAAGATCTGTAAGATCCTGTTTTAGTCGGGGAAATAGAAATTAGGCCACAACATGCAGTGAATGTGACACAGCATAACACAATAAGTCAACAGCATCACAGAGGGGTAAAGAACAAATGTATTATCAGCGATACTAAACTGTAAATTTGATTATGTGTGGATTCAGAAAGCATTTGCATGTTTGCTTTCTCTCTGGTTTGAGGCCGGTGTTAATGTGGAGCATGAAATGCTCTAGAAACATTAGACTCTTTCACAGGGCTTGAATTATTTCAGATGCTATTTAAGGAACTTAAAATGCACATTTCCTGCTCCTCAAATGTCAATTGTCCCAATGCTATATATGCTCATTTTAAATTAAAATATTCAAAGGCAAGAGAGGCTTTTATTTACACTGTGGATGCACTGTTTTATCAGATGGAAACACTGCTGTCTTCTGTCCTATTTTATACAGTTAGCTCATTAAACAGCCTTATCTACTGTTGGTGTTTTTACTCTAATGCTAACTGGAATATGGGAGGTTTAAATGCCTGGTTTTGACTGTTGTTCTTTTAATATTTGAGTTAGCGTTGGCAACAGCACTGAAAAAAACAACTTTTGTTGTCATGATAATGATAGCTTTTAATTTAGCTCTCAATGTTAATATAACTTTATTTCCGGGGTGGCGCCTGGTACCCACCGCTCACTGCTTACTGGAGCCTTGGGAGGTTTGAGAAAACAGTGTTGGTTTCAGACTGTTGTTCTTCGGATCTGCCACCAATGAAATGCTTGCAATCTTCAGCCAATCATAACTATGTCTACAAATCACATGAAGGCCACGAAGTGTTGAGGTGAAAAAAAACAACTTTTCAGTTTTGCCCTTTAGAAAAAAGACAGATGCCAGATAACGTTTTAATCTTAGCTGATGGAGATCGGATTCAGTTGTTAATATAAAAATTTGAAGTCTGTGATAAATAATGCTAACAAGGTTAAAAAAAAAAAAAAAAAAAATTTGAAGTCTGTGATAAATAATGCTAACAAGCTAACATCATTTTAGGTTTACCATAATGTGGGAGGTTCTGGCTCCTTCAGCAAAAATTTACTTTGCATTTTACAACAATTTATATTAAATGCACTCATTGGTCACTTCATCAAGTATGCCTGTTCAACTGTTTCTCAATAGAAATATGTAATCATCTAGTCATGTGGCAGCAACTCAAAACATTTAGATGTGTTTAAAGTTCAAATCGAGCAACAGAATGTGGAAGAAGTTGATTTAAGTGAATTTGAACATGGTCGCTGGTGCCAGGCTGCTCTAAATATTTCCAAAACTGCTAATCTAGTGGGATTTTCTCACAGGACCATCTCTAGGCTTTACAGAGAATGGTCCAGAAAAGAGAAAATATCCAGTGAGTGGCAGTTCTTTGTGAAAAAATGTCTTGTGGATCAGAGATCAGTGGAAAATATCAATGAGTCACAATAGATTGGACAATAGAAACATGAAAATGATGAGTCTCACTTTCCGCCGCGACATTTAAATGATAAGGTCAAAAAGTGGGAGGCAGGATATTTATGCTTCTGCTCTACCACATTTTATAGTATTGTTATTATTACTATATTACATTTTTAATTTAAAAGCTAATTAATGTGCACAATAAAATTAACTGATCACTAATAGTAATAATACTCCAGTAATATATACAGCATTTCTACATGTTTGCATTAGGTAGCTGAATTATATTTGATGCTTATACTTTTGTTGTTAGGTGAGGTTTTATATGCCAGACTTCTATCTGAATTTTGGACTTTTCGCAGGCTTTATTGACAGTGACAGACTATGTATTAGCCTGGGAACAAGATCTATATTAAAGCTGAGATTTGATTTGCTCTGGTTGAAATGAAATAAAACCACCCACTCTTACTGACACAGCACTGTAATCTTAATAGACACCAAACCCTGTTAGAATGAAATATGATTAAACCAAAGATCAAAATAAAATCAACAACAGCACCTTCAGCCCACTGATTTCTGTTAAAAATACTTCATGGCATTAAAGTCTTCTTCTGTGAGTAGGATATAAAGTGAAGTTTCAGTGGTCAAAAACTGTGAATTAACAATAAAGTCACTAGGCGGAATCCCCACTGTGGCCTTTTCTAAGAGGACATGTTCTCAGCGTGCTCTCACGTGGATTTCCTCTGGGTGTTTGTCCACAGACATTCAGGTCAGGAGCTGAGACTAAAAACTGCCAACAGGTACAAATATGAGCGTGAAAGATTGTCTGTCAATCTGTATAAGCCCTGTGAGGGACTGCTGACCTGTCCATGCTTTTATTTTTTCCTGCAGCCAAAAAAGGTAGAGACGATGAGTAAACACACAGAGACGCTGCTCCTGTGTTCTGGGTGCTCTCCACTGGGTGGCACAAAAGACTCAGCTGCCCTGAACACTTTGTAGGAATCCAAGCAATCCATCATATAGTGTTTTACAGTCTCTGAGGAGAGCAAAGTGCAAAGATGTCCAGTCATGTTATCTAGAAATGTACAGTCAAGGCTAAGCCCTTTTTCTTCAACCTGGCAGCGAGATAGCAGCACCTCTGACAGTCTTAACAATGGACACATTGAGGGAAACTGTCGGGAGGAAATTTCCTCATATAGATAGCCACAGAAAGAGACACAAATCAACCATTGAAATATTTCTCGGACTAAACGCCAGCCAAGATTAGATTCTGTCAATTCAGGGTCTTTTGTGCAGCCATTTATCATGTGCACACACTGCATGGAAGCACAGGTGTGGGAGTCGTCCAACATTTTTGCTGAATTAAGGTCTAAAATGTATCTGACCCACTGGAAATGTTGCTCATTGGAGGGGAACTGTATGCTTTAACATGCAAGCTGTGCAGTTTCATATCAGTGCTTCTTTCACACCAGAATCAATTACTCACACATGACAGTTACATCGATTTTTTCTGACGCGTCCATGATTTCTACATCTTTCCCAGTCACTGACACATAACGTGAACATAAAAGTCTGCAGTTAATACTCAACTCAGGCTGGTGCAAAACCAGGGATGAATTGGTTTGTAAATATCTTAATATCGGAACTACTACACCAACAAAAATATTAACTTCAGTTGAATTAATCTCAATTCAATTAAATTTTATTTATATGCTGCCAAATCACAACAGCTGCCTCAAGGTGCAGTCAAAAACCCCAACAATCTTAGAGACCCCCTCACGACCCCTTATGAGCAACTCCTTTGGCGATAGCTGGAAGGAAAAACTCCCCTTAAACAGGAAGAAACTGCCAGCAGAACTAGCTTCAGGCAGTAGCAATAGGAGTAGGAGATTAATAATAACTAATGATTAAATACAGAGTTGTATGTAAATATAAACAGTGAGTGGAATAAAGGTGAAAGAAGAAGAAACACTCAGTGAATCATGGGATGAGGCCACCAACACATTTTAAATAGACTTCTGTGCCAGGCTGAATAGCACTGAATCATATTGTACATGTGTATTCTGTATGGATAAGATGGCACTCACAAAGGGTTTTCAGTAGATCCAACAGTAGAAGAAGAGGGAGGACAACAGGCTCTGCAATATGAGAAGCACATAAATAAATCAGGGGTGTAACTTCCTGTATGACAGCTGAAAAAAAAAAAAAAACCCAAAAAACACAAACATGTTTCAGCTTTTATGTGTTTGAATGAGCTGATCAAGCATGTTTACTGGTGAACCTTGGTGCATGCTAAGCTGATGGAATGAGATCATAGAGCTTAATATCATGTAATAAATCCATTATATTCCATTAAAAATGCAACACATTGACCCACCTGCATGAATATTTCACCTGGTAATGCATTTATTGTGAGAACAGCCTGGGTCTGTGACCACATTGCATTACTCCTGTAGAAGTGGCTGCAGACTCACCTGTGACACGCGATTCTGCTCTGAATTAGACCTTGTAATGCATCAAATAATGCATGATGAATGAGTGGGAATTACATTTAAATGGATCTGAGTAAAAGTTCCTGTGAGGACATGTTTTATTTTTTCAGTGTTACAAGACCAGGCGTGCCACCAGAACTTGTTAGAATTTACTTGCAACTGCTGTAATCAACATGTTTATATCAAATCAGTCTATGGCTAACGGGAAAAGTGTTGCTTGTAGTGAACTCACTCTTCTTCTCTGATGTAGCTTTACTGTTTAGGTTCACGCTCACTGCTGTATTAATCTGTTTTTAATGAAAGAGTTTTAAACCCCCACTATGCACCTGCAGGCACAGTGAACGGCTGTCAGATTAATATAGAGTAACTCCAAGTGAATTCACATCTGCTACATGTCTAAATAGGAAATAAATTTGTAGCAACCTAACCAGAGATAAAGCTGATTTACGCAGGCATTTTGTGGTAATTTTATGAATTACCCCTTCATACCATTGTGAAACATTGTTTGTAGTTGTTGGACTTCTGACCTCGCTGCAGAGATTTACCAGCATGTGTCAGGGTGTGTGAGGCCACGCTTCTGCAGTTTCGAGTGTGGCGAGGCACACGTCTGACCACACCTGTCAAATACAGACTTTAACTCAGACGGGGGGTCGTGAGGGCCATGCGGCTTGTGCAGTTTGTATCCTAATGTTTCTGCTTTTGCAACAGCGTGTCGGTTTTCTGCATCTTTATCCTGTGCAGAGAAAGTTTTCAGTCCATTTAGGGGGGAAACTGGATGAAACACATGCAGACAATCCCTCTTTCATTAAAGTTTGACATTTCTCGTTGCTTTTGCAAACCCACTTTTAAATCTTTTAACATACTGTTAAGGAAGAAAACATTACAGTTTATATGACCTTATTTTTTTAGGCTGGTTTGATTCTTTTCAGTCCAACATATTCCTTGAGTGTCATTGTGGCTTTTGGTGATATGAAAGAATAATACGCTGTATAGTTCATAAAATATGACTTGAGGCTTGATGTGGTGGTTTTCAGCTGTCACTGCACTCAAGATAAGATCCCTCAGTGGTGAGAGTGTGATCAGTTTCTTCAGTCATCGTCACACCAAGAATTTCTGAGGCTAGTAGTTAATTTAGTCTGGCTTGATATTCAGTGGGGTGAATTGTATGTTTGCACAGACACCCACCAGCCGTTTTTGATAGGTACACGTGTTCAGTGGCTCATTAATCCAAATATCTAATCAGCTAAATACATGGCAGCAACTCAGTGGAGTTAGGCATGTTCAGGATGACCTGAAGTTCAAAGCGAGCATCAGAATGGGAGGAAAATATGTGATTTAAGCAACTTTGAACATGACATAACCAGTAAGAATATCTTGTTTGACATCAGAGAATGACCAGACTGCTTCGAGTTGATAGGAAGGCAACAGTTTATTCAAATAACTACTTGTTACAGCCAAGGTGTAGACAAAAGCATCCCAGAATGCACAACATGCCAAACCTTGAAGCAGATGGGCTACTGCAACCCATCTTAGAACAGGAAACCTGAGGCTACAGTTCACTTGGGCTCAGCAAAATTAAACAACAAGACTGGAAAAATGTTTCCTTATATGATGAGTCTCAGTTCTAGCTGTAATATTCAGAGGACAGGCTCAGCATCATTTAAACACCTGAGTATTGTTGCTGACCATTTATGACTACAGTGTACCCATCCTCTGATAGATGCTTTCAGGAACACACCATTGTCATTTAGCCCGGATCATCTCAAACTGTTTTCTTGAACATGAAAATGAGTTCACTGTACTCAAATGGCCTCCACAGTCACCAGATCTCAGTCCAACAGAGCACCTCTGGGACGTGGTGGAACGGGAAACTCACATCGTGGATGTGGAGCTGAAAAATCTGCAGCATCTGTGTCAAAATGGACTAAAATCTCTGTCTCTAAAATCTGTGCTGTGAAGAATTAAGGCAGTTCTGGGTCCAACCTGGTACCAGTACCAGTGAGGTGCTGAAAGAAGGCTTAAACATACGCCACAGAATAATACAGTACCATAAAAATGAAGTGGTAAATACACGCAGCATTTTTTGGCATGTGGAGAATTTCTGAGAATTACTTCCAGTTACAACAGTTACAAAAAAGGTTATTATTTAGTTTCTACGCCCAGAGACTGTAAGGCGCAGCACTGATTGGTGTGCGTCCTAAGACGAGCTGCTTAAAGTTTGGAAACAGTGCGTAACCGTTGCTGACAGGGGGCGGCACCGAGCAGCTCCGGCAGGTGAAAAAAGCGCCTACAGTTTACTGTGGGATCAGGACAAAAAGGAGCGACACACTTCAGCACAGACGTGCGGCAGAAGTAATCCCTCCATAAAGCGGACTCAGCACAGCAGCAGAGAAACAGACGGAAGTGGAACAGTTTGAATGTTTTCTTCTCTCCTGACATCCGTGGAGCGCAGGAGCGGGGGAGACGCCGGTGCGCTCCGCGATGTCAGCCGCTGTTAATGATAGTGATGGGAAGAGGAGAGGGTGCTTCGCTTGCAGACGTCGCCTCGCATGTTTGTGTAACGGACAATTAATTGTTACCTGTGCCAAGGGAAGTGCGAAGAGTGTTTTGGTGCCAGCTTTAGAAAAGCTGCTGGAAGCAGCCGGTGGATGTGGCACCATGGGGATAAAGACAAGACTCCAAGCCATGCTGATGTTATTATGGATCATTCAAGGTAGGGTAATTAATCCACTCACGCTCCCTAAACCTCACAGCGTGTAAGTGATGACAACTATGAAGACAAAAACTATGTTTTTCTTCACTTTTATAAACATCGGAGGGCAAATAACCAACTTATTGCTGACAGAAGAATTTACTTTAATAATGAATTGTCAATGAATTAAGCAAAGAGTCAAACTCCACTGAATGAAAGACTTTTTTACTGAACATGCATGACCTCTATGGGATTCAAAGGCGTTTATTCATTGCTCAGATTCAGACTTATTGGCAGTAACAAACAGCGAATAACCTGCTTCAGTCCTAATTACGCGTCTTGGAAAGCTGAGACCACTTTCCCCCTCCTACCTGAAGTTAAATTTTGAATTTAGAAGCAGGGACTTTTCATTAAATATGTAATTTATATCGCTGTGGCTGCAACTGCTTATGTGCGTGTGTGTGTGTTTTTATACCAGAGGTTCCCTTTTAAGCACACAGCAGAGTACTCCTCATTTTAAGAGGGCATAATGTTGTTGCACGGTTGAATGCTCAGAAATGAATTTCAAGGAACTCAAACGTTGCTGCCTTTTTCTCTCCCCCCATCGTTATTGTCCCCTGTGAGGTTAAAAATAACATAAAAGCTTGAGTCTACCTGAAGGAGCAGGATGTCATTTTTGAAAATTCTAGTCAGAGAAATCCCAGCTGTCAAATTAAGAAGGCTTACCTAAGAATACTGGTCATACAGGTTTAATGTCCCGCACAGTTTGGCCCCAGTTACTGCTTTGTGTGCATACAGTTAATGCACAAACATTTAAATAAATCATAGATAGTGACTGACAGACTGAAGCATTGCAAATGTAAATGTTAATGCTGTTTGAACAGCAATTTGATGCAGACAAGTTTAAGTCATATTTAGCTCTTATCAGTTTGGACTGCAGTCATTTCATTTAGCTCTAAACCCAAGAGCCAAAACAAGCACACACACACACACACACACACACACACTGACGTGCTAAAATATTATTAATTTCCTTCTGTGAATACACACTCCAATACACCATCCAGGCTCTACTCCAAAACACCCTTTAGGTTTTTCTGACTTGGCCGATCTTATTCCTGTCAACCGTGCCGCTGCATCATTTCCTACCAGATGTTGGCTTTCTCCCAGTGTGGAAATCAGAGATTGTTACAGCTTGTCTCCTTTATGTCAGGATTTGTTTGGTTCAAACTGGGGGTTTTGGCTTAAAAGCAGCATCAGGAAAGACAATACTGGAACTTTATATCAATCTTAACTTACTTTCAGTGCTGTAATCGCTTAATAAAAACATCAGTGTTGTTCTCAAGCAGTTAGAGGACACCTGAGTTCAAATGTGTGTGGGCTTCTGCATCGGAGCTGCTGTAGCGTGACATCACGTCTGCCGCGCTTTGATTTGTGCAACTGCTTTTAATGGGATGAAATGAATGAATTCAGTTTGTGCCTCGCTGATGAGAGACTTCAACCGCTTCCTGTTCTGATGATCAAATAGCTTTTTGGATTTGATCGATGGATTCCTTTTTACGTCTTGGACAGCAGTTAAGCAGCCTGTCAAACCCGTCCTGCCTGTCAGGAAAACGTCTGCCCGTCCTGACTTTAGAAGAGCAGAGAAGACTCTGTTTGTATTGATGAAATGCAGCAGCTTTATTGGCCTTGCATGAGAAGACCCGTAGCTAATTGGTCACTAAACGCTTAAATAAATCTGTTAATATGCTTCCTTTGGGCACCCATTTTATTTTTGATGATTTGAAGCAGATTCTGAACAAACGTTTGTACCCATTAGCAGCAGTAAATCACATCTTGGTTGTACCATTCGGTGTATCCATGCAGAAATGCTCTACTCTTGCCCATTAGATATTTCAGATTTGCCTGAGGACCGTGACAAGGTGACTTGACGTGGCACCATCGCTCCCTTCTAATTCGAATGTCTTTCTCTTTGGTTTTGCTATTAAAATAAAGTCATGTCCTCAGCCGATTGTCTTCACTGATGTCTGGTTTATGATGAGAATGAAGCTACTTTGTCGTTGGTGTAAGCTGATGATTGCGAGCCAGTTATATCCCTTTTCAGAGACTAACTCCCAGAGCTTAGCGTAATTCTGATTATGTATTGCATGATTAACTAAACAAGAAATTAGTCAGTTGTGGTCCAGCTTGGAACAAACAGCATTCCCGGCAAGGCTGCTGCATGAGTATTAACTGTCAGTGCAAAGATTTGGAAGCCCTCAGAGACCACCGCAGAATGGCAAAGAAGTGTCTCAGTCTTCTTGATGTCAAAGTCAAAGCACTTGTAGATACCAGGGTGTTTGTGTCACTCCCAGCAGGAAACTCATATGAAAGTGAAGACTTCAAGAACTGTTGAGCTTATTCATTTAACATGTCAATTATCTTATGAACAAAATGCAGTCGTGTTTGGTTCTTTTTAAGCAGTTCAGACAGCCAAAGCATCACATACACATAAAATTGTTGTTGTTGGTTCATCATTGCAGGAAAAATGTAAGCCCAATATCCCCTCACAGTTTACCACACTGTAGAAGCAGGAAATAAACACTATGCAAGAATGGGACCACATCAGGCATTTAGTCAGTACCACAATACCAGTCGAGTTACACAATTGTTGATGCCTAGTTTGATACCATGCAGACTGATACACAGATTTCCGAATGTGTGCAAATAATCTCAGACTAAGTTATAAACACAGACAGATTGCCAGCTCTTTGGAGTCTGTGCCGATAGCACAACTCGCCTGCAACGCTACTCTTTATAGTAAGACACTCAACTCAGCTGGTTGCATTTGGTTTTCCTAAATAAAGGCACGGTTGCTGAGTGTCTATGTCCTTTAGCAACATCACTATTGTGGAAGTTCCATTTAGATTCAGAATGGTAAGTAGTTACTGTGAATTTCTGTGTAAACAGCAGCAAATGTGTGATTTTTCCCCAATTTTTTACAGTTAGTTGCTGTATTATTATAAACAGATTGCCTGAAATTGCCTGCTTGACCCCATTCAGTCAGACTGTTTGTAGACATGATATGATAGCAGTCACTCTAAACACAACAACTGTGAGTTGCAGTCATCAAAGAAACCATTTCAAAAGATTAAAAGTTCATACCACATGGTCACAATGATTTTGGTCGTGCTGCAGATCAAAATCATATTATTCAAGTAGAATCATTTTTATTGCCGGTACTACTGAAATGTTTGTAAGGAAGGTATGTCGTCCACAGCCTGTGGCCACCATGTTGAAGGCCCAAACTATCAAACAGGAAATGGGGGATTCCAATGTTTTTTTATAAAGGGGGATTTTGGAGTGTGCCAAAAACAGATGGGAGATTAGCACTGTTTGCAGTAGTTTTCAAATCTCTTTTAAACATCGTGAGTAAACTTGATTTTGTCTTTCTGCTTAGAAACCCTATCAATGGAAAGCAATGGATACAACGTGTTTCAAAAGGCTTTTACTTTGAAGATGAACAGTGTTCAGTTTGTGTTGCACTTTCCACAGTTTTGCTACAGCTGTGAGAGTGGCTGGACTGGACAGTGTTTGTAGACTTGCAGTCAAACTATGTCAGCAGCAATATGCTAGCGACGAAAGAAATCACAAGGTTTTTGCCATCTGGTTGGGAAAGATCTTTTTCCCTAGTGACAGGTGTTTGCCAGCAGGTCACGGACCAGCCTGTAGCCCTGTGTGATTGGATTTTTAGCAATTATTTTTCTTGCAACTGCCATCAAACTCCAGCAACCACTTGCAATCAGTCTGGCAGTACTAATTTTACCCTTAGAGCCGGTAGTTTTCACATGGTCAGATGGTCATAGATCAGTGTCCAGACATGTGCGGCAGGCGCCTTATTCACTTTACTCTACATTGTCTTTACAATTGTCACACATCCAAAATGGCAGACAAGTTAATGCCACGTGGATAGTAGTCATGTGTCTGCAAAATCTCACTGCGCCACAAAAGATCATTCCTGCCTCCGAGTGTGCTTCTTCCATCACAGCCTCTTTTAGAAATACACTGTGTTCCAAAGAGATATGCTGAGCAATGGCATTTACTCCTTACCTCATTCATAATGTTGTTTAGCATTTAAAAATCAATGCCATGTTAGGAGAATTAAAAACTTGGTTTTCATTAGAAGGGGTCTTTTAATTGTGTGAGTTTCTTTTTTTAATTGGAAATTGCTTTTTTTCCAGGATTTTTGCTGGAAACATTACATTTGAATGCTTTTGCAATCATTCCTCGTCGTCAGCTCCTCAGAAAACATCCTGATGCCGTGCATCTTCGGAGCCGCTTCATTGAACCGAATTGATCTTTTCTGGCTCAAACTGGTAAATTGGCACCAGTTTCATGCACAGTTACATTTGTTAGGCTGACACATACCTTAGTGTGGGCGTTGGATGAGGAAGCCTAATTGACCAGAGTCCACTCTGTATAGCACAAACTCACAGAAAGACCCCTGCAGAGGGGAGAGACACTGATTGGAGTCAGAAGGAGCCAAAGCTACCTAAAGAATTCTCTCATGTAAAACTAGGTCAAATTAATTGGCTCACGCTTGCCAAACAATAAAGAGGACAGTGGTGAGCAGTGTTTTATGTTGCTGCACACAACAGCTGCTGCATGTTGGACTTCATACCGACATGGATCTATCAAAACATCCAAGTTCCCTGTGTCGACAGTTGCAGTAGTGGAGGTTGACAGGTGTTGATTGGAGCTTTGCGTGCTGGATCACTGAGCTAATGTGACTTTGAGGCAGGTCATCAAAGCAGTCTGAATTTGCTTTGAGTTAACCATGATGGATGTGGAACTTTGAAAACACTGATGCGGTACAGATTTTTGCACCCGGTAACAGACCAGAAAGTCTCATCCTGGTGCAAAAATAGTTGTTTATATAATGCTTGCAGTGGTTTCTTACAGTTTGCTGGTTGTTTTTGCCATGCACATTTTGCTGATAATGAAACACATTTAATCAGAAAGTCACGTTAACCATTATGCTCACAAACTAATCAGCATTTTGCTTGCTGAATGACTTGCTTTGATGAAATACAGTGAGCATTACATTTCCACAGCACCCACATCAGTAACGCTCAGCATTGTGCTGCTACATTTTACAACCTTTAAGGCAGTAACCTCAACGCTGAAGAGTGGAAAAATACCTACATTCAGGAGCTCAGTTTTCAATCTTTGACTTTAACAGATATTTTATGTTTTTCAAATTCACAAACTAAAAAAGCATCTATGTTAGATCCTTGAAAGTGAATGACTTGACCAAAATTTCATTGATGATATTTGGGATATGGGGTTTTAACTGACTGCATTTGGTGATCAAAAATGAGTTATTGCAATATAAAGCCCAGTTTTTCATCGTTTCACACTATCGTCTGTTACAGTCAAAAATTAACAGTAACGCGATATTTTTCATCGCATTGATGTCACCGTAGTGCTACATTTTTACAACCTTTAAAGGCAGTAACCTCAACGTTGTGAAGAGTGGACAAATACTTTCACATTCAGCTGAAGCTCAGTTTTCAATCTGAAATTGACTCAAAACAAACGAGATATTTTATGAGGGGCACCTCTGTTGGATATGGTTTGTTAAGAAAAGTCTTCACGGACAGAAAACTGTACTCTGCAAATTATGCAGGAAACCGGTCCCCACCTCAGACTCAAACACGGCAAACTCTTCTACCACAACAAAAAATTATGGAGAGATTACGGATGAGATCCCTTGAAAGTGAAAAGACTGATAAATAGGCAAAGAAAATGAGGACGTTAAAATCTCATGTTTAAAAATGTACCATTCATGCATCAGTCAAAACACTCGACTCAGGTACAACGCCAAGCTGAAAACACTTCACGCAAGTCGAGTTGCCTGAGATTCACAGAATTTACAGAAAATGTAAAATTTTTTGATACATATCGTTGTCGGGACCATAAATGTCTTATATTGGGATATGAGGTTTTGGTCATATCGCACAGCCCCATAGTTATTTATTTACTCGCTCGTCCTCTGTGTGACTGCTCGCATTAGCTGGTAGTTTGTGGGATTTTAAACACGTTTCTGTCCATCTCGTGGGCAGACGGTGGAACATCAGCACTCATAACATAGCTGAAGGGTGTTTCTCCCATCTCTTTTGGGGACTGGCATGTACAGTACAGTTTTATAGTCCACATTAGACTTTATGTAGCCATCCATACTACAGAGGTAACCCCTCATTTAGGAACAAGCGCCTTGATTTGTCTTTACTGATCCTTCTGTTATTCAGAGCTTCCTAGTTTTGTCTCACCTCTACTCACTGAGCTGATATTCACATGTGTGCCTGCATCCATGTGTTGGTGCATAAGATTGCGCACCGTCACCAAGCGATGAAAAAATATTGCAGTAAACAGTGTATTTTGCAACACCCTGAAATAAAGGATAGAGCATGAACGACAGAGATGAAAAGGTTTTCATTTCATCATCTTTTATATATCGTCATATTGCACAGCTCTAATTCAAACAGAATATGTAAAGCACATTAAGATACCAGTTCTACAGCAACAGTAAATCTTTGCTTTGTAATAAGAGCGCATACACAGCAAGACCTTTTGTTTCTTTTGTGTCATTACTCGCGTCCGTGCCCGGAGAGGTCAGAGCTGTCTTTGCAGCATGAGGGAGTCCTAAAAAATATTAAGGAAGGAGTGTTAATATTGTGTGTTTGTGTAGTTGTGTAGACAGTGAGGCAAAAAAGAAGCACAGAGAGATCTAATGGTAAAGCTTTACAGGTGTGCTTGCCGTCCATGGTCCATTTTTAAGAGACTAATGATGTTTCCACTGGTGACCAGTCTGGTTCATCCACCAGGGGAGATGAGACTTGCAGGACTCATTTCAGTCTCACCACTTTGCCAATTATATCGTCACTTTGGTCTTTGGTCTCACCTCAGGCGCGTCACAGCTTCTGAATCACAGTTCTGCAGAGTAAAAAACATCCAAATGAGGTGCATTGCGTTTGTACTAGCCGTTGGTTTCCCTGCAGATCGTAGGCCATAAATGATGTATCTTGGAGGAGTGTGTCATTTACACCCCAGGCGTAGGCGAAGGTCGTGATGATTCAGACCAGGTGCACCCTGGGTAAACCACACACACTAATGAGGTATATTTTCTCTTTAAATAAGACTTTTGCTCCGAGTGTGAACACATGCACAATACAAAGCTGTTATGCATTGTGTGCTGTGACATTTGATTTGCCAAAGGGCCGTCTATGTTGAGGTTTAAGACAAAGCAAGCAATTAATGCTACTGTTCATAGCTTGAGAAAGCTGCCTTAAGCTACTGGAATTAATTTCCAGGCAGTTTCTGCGATTCAACACAAACACTGAAAGGATTTTAAAACGTTATTGTCTGTATCTTCTTTTAACCATTTGAACATTAAAAAAAACTTTTTAACTTCTTCAGCATTTTAAAATCTTTGCTTTTATTAAAAGATTGATTTTTTTATCTTTAAAACCGCTCGTTTGTTAAGAAATGATACCTTTTTTTCTGTTGACTTGGTAGTGGAGGTAGGAAATGGCCTGTCTGATGGCAGGAGATGAGTTTTGCACTAAGATGCTTGAAGATTATAGTCCGGTTTGGCTATTATAGTAAAGCAAAATTAAACTGGATGTTTCTGGTGTCGGTAATACGTTAGCTTTAAAATTGTGGTGACAGCCCTGTAAAACTGCTGTGTGGTCTGTGTGAAAGCAGCAGGGTTTTTGTCTGAGGAGAGCGTCCTTTGCGCCTTTCTGTTGTTGCTCGATCGTCTCGGCAGATGGAGGGGAAGTTTGTTGTGGCCAGATTAACGCTGTCATCTGGTTTGAGGTGTAACCTGGCATTGCACCCTACGGGCGTGGCTATGTGAGGCTAAAGAAGGTTCCAGAGGTCAATCCCACCATAGCAAGGCAACTCACAGGCTGCCGTTATTCTGCCTTACAAATTAAACCTGCATTACGCTGCGCCTCTGTAATGTTACGCTTGTTCATGTAATGCGCTCTTGAAGGAAAGCTTTCCTCTTTTTCACTGAAAAGTGTGATGTTTAGTGTGTGTGGGATTTTGTAGCATCACCATAAGGTTAAACATATGTGGTTTAGTGTGTAAATGGAGTGCACTGTATAACAGAAACGTGTGTAACCCTGAGCGGGCTTCCTTCTAGCAGCACAGTGCTGGTAGATTTGAGCCTCAATCCCAGCAGTAGTGAGGGTAGTCATCGTTTTAGTAACACAACAAAATTTAACAGACATTCATACAACAGAAGTCAGATAGGTGCATTAAGTGCGTTTTAAACTTTTGGAGGTTTTTAACATTACACAGCAGCTGAAAGTGTGCTGCTCCTGTAAAATCATGCATGCAGGATATGCCCATGGTACTCCAATGTTCTCTTATTACTTATTTGCAAAGGTCAGGATGATCAAAGTTAAAGCAGAAATTACGTATAAAAAGGAGACGTGTCAGTCAGATAGTCATGAGTAAAAATTTATAGAAGTCTGTCTGTGTGTGTAGATTTTGGGCAGCAAGCTCCATGCTGTGGTTCCAGGTTTGTATTTTCAAAAAAATATCTCACACACTCTGACCTGAACAGCCTGCTGGTTTGTACGCTGAACCATCTGAGCAGTCTGTCACCTTCCAATATTGAAAATCACTGACAAGATAAATCGCTGCCTGACGATGTACCTGCATGTGTCAATCACAGATGTTCCCTGCACTGCGAACAGCTGTGAGCATGATAGAGTGCAGTTATATACTACAGATAACAGACGGTCACACACACAGACACACACAGCAGAAGGCAAAGTGATGTTAACCGAGAACACTTCATATGCAGAAAGCGCTCTAGAGTTTTGTTTACACCGCAGAGGAAGACAGTTAACCTGTTCAACCACCTGAAAACACACAACAAACTGGAGTATCATGATCAGTGGTTGGTCATGGGAATTGTCAAACTTTAGCTCTAACATCTCCAAAGTGAGGCTGTGCAGCACATCTGCAAATCCATCAGGCTCACAAAGATGCTGAAATCACCAATGAAGGTGCATTACATCTGGCATTGCTTTACAAGTGTCCAATAAACAGTAAAAGTAATAAAGACTTCTGGAAAATTGTCAATTTATTGGACAAAACATGTGTTATCCCCTTACAATGGTGTCTATTCTTGTGCCGTGTGCATACACTGCAAAGGAAATAGAGAGGGATCCCACAGCTGCCGAGTACTTTGCTTTGAGTTTTATTCATATTCGTCATACAGGTACAATTAATGTAATAAAAGGACTTTTAAAGGATGCATTTATCTGCAAAAATGCTAAAATATCAAGGAATGAAGAAGAGTGTAAAAATGAAAGCAGTGCCATGTGTATTTTATTTTGTGAAAAGTTTTGGTCAAATATTATATTTATATTTTTCTGAAGAATCATGATAAATAATTGTTAACTCAGTGTTGATTAAAGTGATTATGATCATCATTTTGGCCATAATCACGCACCGATAGAGCAGCTTCCTGTTCATATTATATAGTGATTGGCCTGTGGTCCCAGAATCCTCTTTGTACTTTAAATATTAAGTGCTGGGCAGCTGATTTGAATGTTAAATCCACTTTAGTTTCCACTTTGCACTGAGGCTCTTTGCCTCACTTCCAAAGCTCAAATGTTCACCAACTATTGGATTGTTAACCCTCTAACAAGGAACGTGAGCAGAGTTAATCCGTTGTGAGACAGGTTAGTTTTACCCTGTTGTTGCAATAGTATTCCTACTTAGTACAGCAGGAAGTGTGTTTTGTTTATGATTTTTACCAGAAATCGGCAGCCTTATATTACTACAAAGAAAACAAAAATAAATCTACACAAAATAAACTAATAACTAAAAATACTCATTTGAAAAATATCAGCATACACAGTGTTTTAGTTTTAAGATCATGGTCCTTCACCTGCTCTCTGTGTATGTTAGAGTGAATCCTCGTAAAACAGGCGTTGTTGTTTCCATAAATCCTCTCTTTGCTTTCTAGCCCTCAAGTGTTTAATGCAGCTCTAACATCAATTTAGGTTGTGGATCAAATTTTCACTGTGTTTTGTCCTTCCGGGGATGGTGAAGCAATTGCCATTAGAATTAGTACCTCAGGCTGGTGACGCTCAAAATAGGAACAACCTAGCAAGCAGAATATAAAGCCAAACAGTAGATTATAATCTCAGTGATCTGTCAAACCCTAGAATAATTGGCTCTTTGGGATGACTGAGAATTGAAGTCAGAGGCAGCGTAATGACTTTACTTGAAGTAACACTCCTGTCTATAAGCCTCGCTAGGTTTCATTAGTGTGATCAGGAAGGTTTGATAAGAGGGATTTCTCCTCGGCACCATCAGGAGGGTCTGTAAGACTGACCAGAAGAGATTCCTTATTACAGCATGACATAAGTAATCTTTATTCTGCTCCAGGGGAAAAACACTGCTTGTTAATTTTCACCGTTAGTGAGGAGCAGACCTGCGGTGCACTTATTTCTGTTGTCGACATTTAGCTCAAATGAAAAAGGATTTGCATTCGGCGTCAAACTGCTGCAGTTAATAGAAGTTCAGTGAATTGAAACGTTACTTTGCTTGGACTTCCCTCCCAGTTAAGGCTGTTGTTAGTGAGTCTAGGTCAAGATTCAAGGGAATAGATTCTCCTCAGCAGGAAAAGTATTTTAATTGAACCCCCCCCCTTTTTTTTGTAAATGTCAGCCATGCTCACAGCAGCCATATCAGTATTAATTTCTGAGTCAATTATCTGCTGTTGTTCAGTGGATGGTGCTTGGTGTGTTCTGTGGGACTATCTGGGGACACACAGTGTTTCAGCTCTTTTACTAGTGATTTGTGCCACAGCTCTGCTGCTTATTCATTGATAAAGAATGCAGAGTAAGAAGCTTTTGATGGTTGATGCGTCAGTACGGTATGTAACCCAGTCAATAAACTACTCATATACAATTATGTAAGGTCAAATAATGTTATATGGGTGTTTCAGGACAACATACGTAACAAGAAGAATGTACTCTACTACTACTGGTGGTGCATCATTGCACACAACTGAATCATTCCCTTTTTTGCAAGCCTTCAATACACAAATAACCTATCCTAATTTGATATATGCAAGATATGCACTTTTTTCCAGAAACTTTCTTTCAGTAATGTTTATTAGCTTATAAAGAGAACAGGAGGTTTCTTTCAACATGTCTGACGGTTGCCTCGAAGCTCTGAAGCACTGGCAGCTGTCCCTAGAGGCTAAGCCATCACACAATGGCTTTTGTGTCCCCAGGTTGTTCTGTTTGAACTGTAGTCTCACACTGAACATCTTTTACAGAAAACTTCAGGACTGCACCTCACATGTACCCCTGATGTATTCCAATATGCGTCTCTTTGAAGGTTTAAGATCATATTGAGTCACATTTACCCTGAAGTGGATCCTGAATGCCCACTGAAGTTAAATCAGCTGCTTTGAGGCTTAACTTAACGCCGACACAGTTTTAACGATTAAGATTTTGCATTTATTGCCTAATGAGAATTTTTCAATTAAAAGAAGTTTGAAACTAGAACATTATAAATCACTAATAAAAACATTTCAGTTCAGTATCAGCTTTGTAGCTGTTCTGAAATAGTCATGCAAGTGTGAAACGTAGGATAATATCAAGCAGGCCTAAAATTACACTAGCCTAAAAACATGACCTGCTTTGTTTAGCTCTCTCCTGTGACTCTGTCAGCAAAGTGGCAGCAGGCAGTCATGCATTAAATTACATATATTAGAATCTATAGAGTCTAACCTGTATAGATTTTTTTTCAGAGGGGGAATTTACTCATTTCTATTTCAAGCCCAGGGGTTGGTTGGTCTTCTAAATTGATCTGGCGAACACAGCTGCTTCTAAGAAACCTGCTCCAACCTGATAAGCCCAGTAACCATGGCACCTTTACCGGCATAGCTTAGACATCAAATATGCTTCATTTCAGATGGGAAGCTGAAGTCATGAACTTCCTCAGGTATCGAGTCTGCCCCCAGAAAGGTAGAAATGATTCTGACACCTGTGAGACACAGGAGAAATTTTTCAGCCCCGAGAACTGCCCTCCAGTGTGTTCAGTAGCTGCAGCTGCAGAACAGAAACAACCACATTCGCTGTCCATTCGTAGTCTTTTTTACTGCTTTTGAATCTCCATTAAGAGAAGCATAAGATAAATATAATCTATCCTTTGGAGCCTTTGATGATTTAAAAAAATCTCTTTAAAAGAGCACGTTGTGTTACAAAGCCTGACAGTGACTAGTGACATTTTCAAACCAACCAGATCCATTCACACTAAAACAGCCCAGGAGCTGAACTGAGTAATTTCGAATGAGTACGCTGGGAGCCTTCAGCAGTCCAGAAGAAAATCTCCATCAAATAAAATGAAATAATAGTAGTGGTTAGAGCCTGACCTTAATAACCCAATAAACTATCAAATGTGTGCAGGGTGTAAATAGACATAGGTGGGATTTCATCATAGGCAAACAGTAGGTGACAATATTTGTTTCATAGACATTTCAGGCACTGTTTAATTATTTATTGGTGAACATGCACACAAGCAGGCTCACTGAATCCAAACACTATTATAGAGGTGTGCAGGTTCAGTTTGATGTGCATTTACAACTTCCTGCCTTCATCTGTGTGTTGACCCGCTCTGCTGCAATGATTAATCAATTCAGCTGTAGTAAAGGGAAAATCATCTCTAACTATGCTCGCCCCATGTACTGAGGGATCGATTCCACTCCAGCCCATGTGCTACACGTCTTTTCCCCGCGCTCTCTTTGGCTGCCTTGGATGTTCATCAGTCACTTCATTTTTCAAGCAGAAATGTTTCGTGACTTGCTTTATGTGAGTGCTACTTAAATGTTTGGACAAAGACATCTGATCATAGATATGATCTGAAGTTATTCTGAAATAGCAGGATACTTGGTAGATTGATAAAAGCTGAAACCAATCCTTAGTACAAAATACCAATAAATTAACTTACAGTGGTTGAACCAAATTGAAGAAAGCTAAAGAAATGTAAAAACTAAAGGACTCAAAGGCAAGTTCGGACTCCTCTGTAGTCCTGTCCCATTAGTCTGTTGCACAGTATCAAATAACTTATAATAATGAAAAATATTAAAATATCAGTTTTATTTGTTCCTGTATGTCCACAATTTGGAAAATTAAGCTGGCTTAATTGCCTATGAAAAGCTAATTTTTCCTTTTCTTAGGTGTCACGTGTGCTCTTTGTTATGAGGTTGTGTGTGTGTGTGTGTGTGTGTGTGTGTGTGTGTTTGTGTTTGTCTTAGAGTTTTTAAGATTTCTGCAGCATTAGAGTAATCCAGTGATTATATTCAGTACTTCTGCTGCTACACTGCAAAAAGTGACTGCGAACAGTTGGGTCGGAAAACTTCCTTTTCTAAATTGTAAACAAATACACCATAAACAGCATTTATGCTGCTCCTAAAGTGCATCACAGAGGCTGTAGCATCACCGTTTTGAAAGTGACCAATCAGACTGGGCCCTTTCTTTGGGCTCGACCCCCAAACTTTTAAAAGCCGATTGATTCGAGCGAGTAGAATTGACCTCCGAGAGCAGAGCTGCGTGGCTGTTTTGTGCACTTTGCTGCTGAGTTCTGCGTGCGCAGGTTGTTGAACTTAGAATTTAATTGCATGAGTGGCAACGAATACCAACAACTGTGAAATTTAATTATTTCCTCATGATTATGTTTCATCTTGTGCACTGTTTTTGGCATGAACATAATAATGCTATAGTTGAGATTATAAGCACTTACTCATACAAACTGCTTATTGCTGACATACCATTAGACCTGAACACTTTTTTACTATGATAACCCCAAAACTCTCTTGTAAAATGTTTTTGTAAATATAGCTGTCATGGCTTTTATTGTACTTACAGCTTATTGAAAATAAGCCTTCAAACTAAAGAAGATAAAAGGTTATTTTCCGCTTCTGTTTTTAGCTCTTTGGCTTTGTGCTATTAGAGAGGCGTCACCTTGAAACGCACACCCTCTTTTTGTATCGTTTAAAGATGACTGAAAACAAAGCAGGGATTAACAGATCCTTTTAAGAGCTTGTGAGAATAATTGTGAGCCGCTACAAATAATTTCCTCACAGAGATGCATTTATATTCTATATTCAGGCAAAAAAAGTAATTTATTAGCTCTAAAATAACACTGCTCTGTTTTCACACAGCTTTGACTCATATGCAATTTGTGATAAATCAATGGTGCCAGCCGAAACATTTCCTGGTTTTGTGGCATTTACGGCTTTATTTCATTATTCATCTGTTCCTCCCCGCACTGAAAAGTGACTAATTACCCAAAAGACGAACAAAATACGGACAGAGGTCCTGCTGGAGTTTTCTTTGAAATCTTCTAGTGGAGATGACCGCCGTGCATTTTGATCTTCTAATCAGCGCACTTGTACATCTTCACTGCCTCCAAATGAGAACATTAGTGTGACGGCTGCAGTCAGAGAAGTAGAGCTGCAGCATTAAAGGACATTCAGCTTTCAAAGCGTTTCTGTGTTAAAGACATGGAACTTAAATAGAAAGTTGTGGAACGTAATATTTTGTAGTTAAACTTTTTTATCATTTTGTTCACTTATTGTCATATAAACTGCGACAGGATCAACATGGAAACCCACTGGATGACTTTTGCTATGGGGGAAGACAGTCAATATATCTGCTGGGTCAAGAGTTCATCGTTATTTACTGACTCAGATATATATATATTTTTTAATACGTAATAAAAGGCTAAATAATTTGTTACATTCCCAGCCTAGGGGTAACCTAGACATATCATGAAGCCTCTGCTCTAAGCAAGGAAGGGTTAGCAACACAAGACTAACAAAAAAAAAAAGTTCCTAGTGTTCCCTGCTGTTCCCTAACCAAAATAAAAGGTAAACAAAAGACAGTACACTAACCTATGCTCCTATCCAGCAAAGAAGAGGAAAACGGTTACATCAGAACTAACTCTTTATTACCTGCTGCAGCTCTCAATACATACAGTGGATAATTATTCACAATTTCTATTTACTAGACTACCTCACGTTCATTCAAAATCATCCTGCATCTCCTTCTTTTGCTTTCCATCCATCTGTTTTCTTAACCCCTTACCCAAATAAGGATTGTGATGGAAATCATAAACAAACTGGCTCCAAAGTGTCTTTTTATATTATTTAGTCAAGACAGAATAAGGTCTGTGAGTGTCTGATGATCTGATGACAAAGAAATGGAAACTCTTAACCTTTAAAACATGCTTATCACATTTACAGCATGTCTGCAGTTCATCAGTGATAAAAGTAGGTCTAGTAAAGCATACCACAGAAGCTATAAATCAGATTCTTCTCCCTAAAAGCTCACACAGAATTTGCAGCTGTGAAAAAGGTTTAGCTGCAAATTCCTGTGTACTGATAAAGAGGGTTGATACACATGTCAGATAACGGTTACACAAACAACAAAGGAGACTGCTACATATAAGCAAATTATATGTGTGGACCATTCTACAATGATGATGCAGCAGAGGCACTAGCTGTTTTTGTCATCATTTCCTGTGTGTGCTCGTTTTTGTTTTGTCTTTTTTAGCAATTTCATTTAAGTAAAAGTGTGACTATCCAGTTTCTCTGCATTCATAAATTGTATGAATATGATAGTGAAAAGAATTTGCTCTGATTTAACAAATGTATGTTCTTGTTTGCTTTTACTTTATGCAATGGAGACCTTAGAACTATCCAAAATATAAAATATATCACTCTAATGCTGTTTGTTCTGTTGGCATTGCAGTATGTGCTTATTTTATTTGACTTTCATTATTTAATAAGCCTCAAAGTATGGCTTGGAAGAAAGCAGTAAAACAACTGTGTACTTTCTTCAGAGATAGTATGCATGTACCTTACCATACCATAGTCAGTAACTGAAACACAAGTAAGCAGTGTCGACCCCTTGGGAAAAAAAGAAGCAGTCGAAAGTACCTTAGTTATCTCTTAGAGAAGCTAATGTGAAGAATGCAGCTACATAGTTAGCTACTATAGAGATCGACAGACCACGTGACTTTCGCGCATTGCATTGTAGGTACGAGTGGCAGCAAAATCATAACACTGCATCGAGTGCTAGCATTTCCAGCACCGGTAATCATTAATTCTGCGGTTTTAATCCCTACTTGCATTTTATTTGCCCCCAAAACAGTTATGTACAAGACGAAAGAGAACACGGCAGGTCTGTACAAAGACAGACTTGACGAAAAGGCAAAAAAAAGGTATGAGGAAAAAAAGTAGAGTGGAGTAAAGACGTTAGCATGCTGCCCAACTTTCATCACACTCATATTTGTAATTATATGGTCCTAAATGTGAGTGCATACACTCAAAAATGTGTAGTAACTTCAGATCCCTGCAACAAGCCCAGGTCCAGTTTACTTTGGTGTATCTATTGATTTGGACTATTTCATTTTACAGCTGTCGTTAAAATTTTTCCTTTATCTCCTGTACAGGCAAACGCAATCTATCTGTCATTTTCAGGTTGTAGTATTACACAACATTTTCAGATACAATAGAAATAAAATAAGTGTTTCATAATTCATTAAATTTTTTGTCTTTATTTATAACAGGCATTATTGTTTCATTTTATTATAGAATCTTACAAGAAAGAAGCAAAAATGTATTCCATTATGCTTTATTTGCTGCTTCAGGGAAAAACAAATCAACACTGCAAGAAAACCCAACAAAAAACATTTTAAAACAACATACTGGAAAACAGTTATTCATCACTTGATTGCTTCAATACAACACTTGGGCACATATATGCGGGACTTTTCGTGGCTGTTTTGATCTTGCTCTCTCTCTTAACCGATCAAATCTTGCTGTGGTACCAGCTTTAAACTCGGTATGACTCTCAATTTTTCTTCCACGAAGGAATCCGATAAAAACCGATCTCTTTACCCGTCGGCTTCCCGTGGCTGTCATGCGACCGGCTATGGCAGTTAATAATACAACAGCTTCTTGCCAATCTTTGTGTCTCTGTTTATCTCTGTGTGACTGTTGTCTTGTAATAGCCCGTTCGCGCTAGTACCACTTGCCACTTGTACCTACAATCCTTTGCGGTTTTACCCCAGAGATGACGTCACATTTTCGATCTCTATAGTTAGCTAATGTATTTATTGAAGTTCGTTAAACCTCTGTTTTTGTTTTTGTTGTTGTTTTTATTTTCAGCAGAACAACCTTAAGTTGTAAAAAAGTTAGAACTGAAGTTGTGAGGAAGCACCGTTTTCTCTGTAAACACTTTCTTGATGGGTTTATGGTCTCAGTCTCGTTTTAAGTCATATTAAATATGTGTTTTGTCAATTTTGGACCAGTCAAAAATTAGCAGCAAAGACGATATGCATTAGGGGGGCTTAGCTAGTGATTGACAAGTACATTTTCTACTAACCAATGGGATACGTCCAGCTTATGGGCTTCCATCTTTTATATACAGTCTATGCATGATCACTTTAGATTTTTATGAAATATGCACATTTCCACTATGCTTCAAATTTCACACTGTAAAAATGTTTTAGTCACATTCTCAGAAATACAGAAATTTCTGCTCATGCTTTTTGTCACACACTATTGAATTTTTTGTCATGGAAGGTGCAGTTTTTCAGTTCAGCGTCTTGTGAAAACTAATTTCTGAGTTCCATAATCTGTTGATGATGCATCCCATCACACTTCAGCTTTTGTTGTCGTTGTTGGTTTTTGTAGCAGATGGAATCAACATGGAGGAAAATTCACATAACACAAGGCCAGTGGAGAGCCACGAGTCACGTCCCCTCAGATGTGGGTGGGAATTAATTGCAGTCTCTTTCTGGACAATTTCATACAGGCAACCTTTGATAAAAGAGATAGAAATGTATTAATACCTGGTGTAAAAGCAATTATGTTATGTTACACAGAAAAATAGAGCGATATTGTGGCATGCAGTATTGATTTCTCTCCATCTTTTGCAGAAAAAGATTATCGATCTGTGCATAATCTTACTGGAGTCAGTGCCTCTCCTTTTCTCCTTTTTCTACTATAATTGACTCTCAATTCAAAGGAGAGTGTTCATGCATGCTACAATGTGTCTTTTGTGTACAACTTTTGTCAATCCCATCTCCCTCCCTGCTAAAGCCAGCTTGGCCTGATAATGAGATTAGAGTGTGGAGAGGCAGCTTAGTGACCTGGCCTAAGAAACAGTGATTGATTATCTGTAAAGCTGCTGCAGAAAGGCAAGGCTAGGAAAGGGGTCTCAGAGCAGAGAGTGGATGTGAGGCTGCAGAGGTGAAAGGGCAACAAGTGCTTTTCAAATAGCACTGCACAAATGTGTCCATAAAACCAGTATCAGAAGTTTTGCATAAAAAACAAGGGTAAATTAACATATTTTAAGGTCAAAGGTATTTTAAGGCACATAACTCTAGAAACAGTGATTCAGACTTTTTGTAAAAGAAATAATGTAATACAGGACTTCTTCCACCATTCATCTTCTCCTCTGTGATTATTCACCTGCATGAATGCAAGACAGCAACAAAGTAAAGGCTTCAGTATGTTATAGTAGTTTTGGGTTTCTGACATTTGTGCATTTTGTTAAAATAATACAGGAATATAGTGGTTAGCACTGTCATCTACCAGCAAGAAGGTCCTGGCTTCAAATCCACCGATCTGTGTGGAGTTTGCATGTTTGCTTTGGGTGCTCTGGTTCCCTCCCACAGGGGTTAGGTCAGTGGGCAATTCTAAATTGATCCTGAGTGTGAACGTTTCTTTCTCCGGATGTGTTGACCCTCTAATAGGTTGCCAACCTGTCCGGGTTGTACCCTGCTTGTCTCCCTATGATACCTGGGACAGTCTTCACCTCCATGTGACACTGAGTTGATAAGCAGAAGAAAATGAATGATATATATATAATATACTCACAATGTTTGGGTTGAGGAAATGCATGCTGTGAATGCTACTGGATCTCATTTTAAAACCAAACACAGATAAAAGTAAATGCAGGAGATAATGGTATCTGTATTCACAGTTAAATCTAGACAAAATGCCTAAAAAGTCTAACTTTTGACATTAAAACACATCGAAAGGAGGCAAGATGCTTCATGGACACTTCCTGGGTGAGGCATAGTAGACACATCCAGCTGAGAGGAGGCGTCTGAGGCCAGAAGTCAGAAATGCATCCTGCTCTCTTTCTGCTTTTCTGCATCACACTTGTTGAGGTGTAATAGAGGAACTGAATCCTGTTTCACTATACGTTACAATTTAGGTGCACTTTACAATAATTTCACCAGTTTTGATTTGATCCTCACATTTGAATGAATGCCAGCTGGCGTGTACTGAGGCACCAGCTTTTTGTTTATCAACTTTGTTTCAGCGAAAAGCAAAGAAGCTCAGGAGGATTACACAAACACCACAATAAATCTCTTTCATGTCTTTGACCATAACACAGAGACACCACACCGAGAATCTCAAGGGAGCAACTGTTCTCCATCTAATCCCAAAAAAGGAGGGAGCACACGTACAAAAGCACAGTTTATAATGCATTCACAGCCAGACCCCCGAGAGGCTTTAAAAGCTTCTCTCGCTTAATCTATCATGTCAGGGTGTGGGGGCCATCGAATCCTTTTACACTTTGATATAATCCAAGCTGATTACAGTCCTCTCACCTCCCTTAAATTACTGCTGCTCTTAATTGTGTTGAGTGCAAGTTGACGTCGACTTTGCCTCCGTGTTGTGTACTGTCTTTTTTCTATGTGTGTGCAAAATGGCAAACTTTTCATTTAATTCTCCTGGAAATAGAAAGGCTGAGGTTATAGCTGAATTATAATGTCTACCATGCTGCAGCAGTTTCTCTTTGTTGTGTGCTTATGGATCTATTTGCGATTTGCTGTGGATCTGTTGGTGGTTGAAATAAAAGCCTTTTTCAGGTCTTTGAATTTAATCACTCAGTATGTCCTGCTGTCACACGCTGGTAATCTTTCTGTGTCGGTAATCTGCACTTCAGATTGCTGTCAAATTAAAGGACATGTAAAGACTTGACAATCTTGGACTATTCACCCCTAGCAGTGTGCTGAATGTTTGCTAACCAACTGACTGACTTTAAGGAAATAGTGAAAAAATGTGCTTGACAGTTGGCTTAAGCCATAGCTGATATCATGACACAGCTATTTTGTCTTATTGTTTATTTGGCTTCAAATACCAATATTTAAAAAAATGACAAAAATCAGTATTTAGCTTTGTGCATTTATTGGCTAAAAAAAGGCTGCTAGCAGTAAAAAAAAAATAGATTATCAGTGTCATGGTCCCAGGTCTTTGACCCAGCATTTTGAGTTTGGGGATGTTTTCCATTTTGTTGTGGTCTCATGAGTCTGTTCTGAATCAAGAGATGATTCAACTTCAAACATTGTACTGTTTAGTCTTGAGTTAGTTTTTCCCAAGTGCCTCTTAGGCCTCTATCTATGTTTGTGGTTCATGGTTTCTTGTATGATATTGTTAATTCCCTTTGTGTCCTAGTTTCGTCTCTGTCTTGTCCTCAGCATCTCCTGTGGAAGTCAGTCCTGTCTTATTTTTTCTAACTCTCTTAGTCCATGTCTTAGTCCTGGTCTCATTGTTTGTTACTTCCTGTTTTATTTTGATAGGCCTTTGTCTTTGTGTGTTTTTAGTTTTGCTTTCCCTTAGGTAGTTAGTCAGATTTCATTCAGCTGTGTTCCCTGGTGTTTCCCATCTCCTTACTTTACTGGTGTGTAAATATTATCTGAGTCTCCCTTTGTTCTTTGTCGTGGTTACCTGTGTTTTCTAGGAAGAGTTTTCAGTTTGGATTGACCTGACTTGCTTATTTTTGTATTTTTGTTAGTCTGCAAAAAAACTATTTAGAGTTTTACTTGGTGCTTTTGGAGTCTAACTCTGCCAGCCACACAGCCAGTGTGACAGCTGGTTAATTGAAGGATTAATAATTCATCAAAGACACCAACTAAAATGGCTTTGTGAGACTTTTTGGGCTCTTTGTATGGTAATTGCCTGAGTTAATGTGGCCTGGAGCAGGCAGCTAGTAAAAAAAACCAACATAAATATCCAATAGCGTGCAAAAAAGTCAAAAGCCACCTCTCATTTCTTTATATTTTGTTAGGAAAATGGGAAGCAGGTGTCGTAGAATTTTGTCGTAGAATTTTGTTCAGATCATCATGCTGAGATCTGAAAAATTCTTAGCTAATAGCTCTTTGGAAATCACTTTGTTGGTGCAAAAATACAATTATATCTGTCAAACTATGTTATCTTTGACATTTTTCATAGATTCAACTAAGGAAATGGGAATTAGTGATTTTTGCAACATGCTGCTGGAAACAAAGTGCTTAAAGATATGTAAAATTGGTTCTTTATTAAGTTATATATACACCAGAGACAACACTAGTTCATCCCTAGAGTTATGAGTTTTGTATGCTTGAATGAGTCATAGGTCAGCCTTAAGTGGCTAAACAAACAAACAAACAAAAGAATTGCCCTAAATACATTTAAACACAAGGACTGGAGTGTGTTAACTCTCATTCAACCACAGGCTCCGGGTTTAACATGACAGCATCTTTACCAGCAGCAGGGCTGCTCTTCCATTACTGACCCTGCACTTAGGCCATTGCTTGAAGAGAAAATGTCTCTACGGGGATCAATACTGTGTCACATTAGTACAGTAATGCACAGCAGGGAAGTAAAGCAAGATTTGAATTAGCTGTACAAATTACAGGGGCCAAGGTAATTGTGCCTGTGATTGATGAGGATGTCAAACAGATGATAATGAGTCACGTCACTCGGAAGTACTGCCTGCAATACCCTGTGAACTAAAGCAACTGACTATAATATTTTATTTTTATGTTATGAAAGCACTGTTTCTGAGAAGTATTGTTCCCACTCAAGTAAAGACTGTTCTTAATTACATTTCAAAGAAACCACATTTTAACACTTAAAACAATTGTTGTACACTATAATTGATGAATAACAAGATATTTAGCTGTAAATTAGACATTGATGGACATTCCCATTGGTATGACTGGCTAATGTACTTCCATCCAAGTTCTTGCTGAGGAAGCTGAGGCGGTGGAGCAGGTCATCTACTAATTAGCAGGTTGGTGGTTCCATCCCTGGCTGCTCCAGTCTGCATGCCAAAGTATCCTTGGGCAAAATACTGAACCTATTGTTGCTCTTTCATGTGTTCATCAGAGCGCGAATGTTAGATAGAAAAGCACTTAGGCATAGAAAACAAAGCTTGTCTGAATGTGTGTGAATGGGGAAATGAGGCACGTTGTATAAAGCGCTTTGAGTGCTCCAGTAGAATAGAACAGCACTATATAAGGACCAATCCATTTATCAAATCGCTGCATCTCTTTGTAGGCAGACTGTGCCACACTGCACAGCCATTCATAGTATACTGGTAATGCTGCTTTGTTGGGCTATTTTAAACATAGCACTAGAAGGGATATTATTCACAGCATTTTCACTCAGAAATCAAGAGTTTTACTGCTGTTGCTTTGTGTGTTTTATATTCTTAAGCTTCATTTTTCATTTGGTCAGGTCCAGGTACAGAACAAATTGCTTTGTTTTAGGAACAGATCAGGTTTTAGGTTAATATAGGTCTTTTCACAACATTTACCCCTTTTAAGCTTTGTGTTACCAGGTAATGAGTCTAATATGATTGATTGCTCAAAACCTAACGGAGTTAGCAACTTAGATTTTAGATGTAAGACATCACATGGGAAAGTGCTGCATTTGGTTAAATTATGAGAGAACAGAATGAAAGACAAAGAACTTTGCTCATGTTAGTTAGATTAGAGTCTTTTCCTGTTGCTACTCTCACCTTTGGCCAGACCCTTCAGTGATTCTGTAGATGAACATGTGGGTAGGTGGGCGAAAGTGTCAGCTGTATTCATCTGCATAATTCAGACAGTTGGATATGTATGGAAAGGGATGATGCCCAACAGGGTCATGACTACCGACCATCTGATCCTGTCTCTTCTTGATGCCTGTCTCTTTGAAGCTTTATATAATAATTTCATTATATATTCAATTCAAGTCCAGTTCCTTGTTAAAAGCTACAGACTTTATATGCCCTTTTGTTTTGAAATAGTAAACTACTTTTCACAATTTGACTCATGTGTGCTCTACCCAAATGCATGAAGTGATTTGTATTACCTATCTCCTAGATACATGTTAAAATAGCATGCTATAATTAGGATTTTTTAAAATATAGATTCCACCTATGTAATGGCATGTCCATCAGGTATTAATTATTGATCACTTCATTTATATGCTTAAGGTAAAGATAGACATTGAGATATAAGGCGTGTTAGCATATTTCAAATGGGACTTTTTTCCTCAAAAGGATAGTTGTGTGTTGTGATAGTTTAAAGATTTTACAGCAGTTGGATTTTTTTTATTATATCAAAGGATTAAATGTTTCGTATGATATGAAATTACTTTAATTTTTTCCACCAAATGTACAGGTCAAAACTGAACTAAATAATATTTGCATAGTACTGATGGATCAAAGAAGAAATTTTTTTCCCAGCTTCCCAGTTTTAGTGAGCTTAATTGGCTTTAGCTCGTTTTATGTGGCACAACTGTTTTGGTCACTATAGTACACTACGTGGTACCTACAAAGAACTAAGATTACTATTTAGAATTTAGAAAATAAATATAGCGGTTCACTCTAATGATCTAAAGAGCCAGAGCTAAAATAAGAGAGAATACTGGACTTTGGTTTGTCAGATTTTCAGACATAATGTCATAAACTGTGTGTGGAGCAGGCAGGATTGGACCCAAAAGCAGACTCGCCAGGCAGGATTTAACACAAGGACTCAGATTTATTGCTGGACTGTCAAAGAAATGCAAAACTAACCTAAACTGTGAATCTTGAAACCTGAACTAACACAGAGAAACACACAGCTAGGAATGAGGGAGAACACGACACTGGACTGAGGGAAACCCTGAACATGGAACAAAGACCTTCACAATAAAACAGGAAATGAAGGAATGCAAGAGTGACAGAAGTTTGACAGAGGAGTGGAGGAAAGGCTGACAGGAGGGAGCGAGGGAACACAAGGGAGCACGAAAGAGAAAGAGGAGCCATGGCGGCTGGGGAAACATGGATAAACCTGATAGGAGGGGGAAACATAGAATGGAACACAAGGAGGGAAACAAGACGTAAAGGCTCATACAAACACATAAGACACAGACACACAGAGAGAGACACAGAGGGCAAAGACACACAGGGGAACCTAATAATCCAAGAACTAAACAGGGAATATAAGAGACTCAAAATAGAATAACTAAGACTATAAAGGAACCTGAACATAAACATAATACAAAATATCACTAGAATACAAGAAACTCAAAATGCTGGGTGAAGAGGACCCAGAACCACAACACATAAGACTCTAAATTAATGAAACTATCTGCATGTCCTTGGTTTGTTTATAGACAGCTGTTTGGTAGCACATTCCCTGTATTAATTTTACAGGGTAGTTACATGTCAAATGACGGGGATTCAAACCTGTGTATGGTACAAAAGCTACTGTTTTGCTAAAGGAAATTGAAAAGTGTAGTTATTTTTGTGTGCCTGATCTTATTGCATATTTATTTGTAGGTTTTTCTCTTGCAGGTGCAAAATATGGTAATTAGAGATTTTTCATGAGTCGTGTACTGAGGTGTACTAAAGTACTTCTAGGGTTACTCATTCAAACTAGTCCAGAAAACTACAAGGTTCATTGACATCTGCAGATACGTGGTCAGGCATTGATTGAGGGAGCGCCTGCTTTGCTTTTGCTTTTGCTTTGTCATCTTTTGGTGGTGTGAGCATTTTCAGTGTCACTCAATCATCTTCACTTGTGGGAAGCTGAAATTGTGATTGAGATTAATATGAATTTTGTGACCCTTGTCTGCAAAGACTTGGCAGTTACTCACTGAGTGGCAGTAAAACATGCAAACAGGAAACAAAGACTGTTTGCCTTCAAAGTAAGAGTTGCACCTTTTGAAACTTTATGGTGGAAGTGGTAAGACATTTTAAAAAAAACTTGTGTTGAACTTTTTCAAATTTCACTAGCGTTTGGTTGTAGTTAACCAGTTTTTGGAGATAAGTTGACATCTTTCATGCAAACAACAGTGACTTCAGCAAGCTACTATCAACAAAAGCAATCAGAAGGAGGATTTTGGTGCAGTACCTTCTTTGTGGCTGATTTCACCTAGCAACAGAAAACAACCACTTGCCAGACGGCTTTTTTCCTTAGCAACTGAAGATTGACAGGGAGTCGCCAACCGGTCTCTAGGCCTGTGTGGCTGATGGTCACAACAGTTGTTAAATGCATGCTTTACATGTCTGTTAAAGGCACATATTCTGAAGGCAGAAGATGTGAAGGCAGATGTGGTTTGTGCATCAATTAAAAGTCTCCATCCATGAAAGAACCATGCTGATCACATTGATTAGGAACTTCAAAGTCACATATATCGATTGGATTGTACTTCAAAAAAACCTGCGGCTAAGATTTGACACTTGCCCTAAGTCTGTCTGGTAAAAGTTGAATTCAGGACATCTTTTTTTCTGTTTATACCATGGCCTTCTGAGTCTTAAATCCTGCTTTCAGGTTGACACCTTAAAACCTGGGAGAATTTTAAACACAGTCCTTTGGTGTCCGGGGTCTCTGAGGAACCACTGTAGCATTGGCTTATTATGCTTGGTCAAGAAATTCTGTGATCATTATTAGCTGTAAACCTGTAATAACTTACCATATTGACACATCTGTACTTAAGCTGATAGGAAGAGATTCATCTGTGTTAGTGCTAAAAAACTCAAACTGTTCCTTAATAAACAGACACGAGAAAGACGACTGTTCCAGTCTCCAGAAAGTGAAAGCAGCATCTAATTTACTTCTCACCCGCACGTCCTCCTGTGATGAACTTGTGAGGCATCTGATGTTGTATACAGATTATGAGCCTCATCCTGTAATTCCTCTCAGCCGAGTGCTCAGTGGAAATCTGAAATCAGATCACTCAGCTCCTTAATTACAGTCTGACTGCATTAAGCCCTCCCCGTGTCCCACAGGCAGTAAAGTGGCAAGAGGGGGCCTTAGCCGTCATGTTCGACCCTGGACTTGTTCAGCAGAGGCCCTTTCAGCCCTCACCCTGTCACTCTTGTCAGCACAGCTCGCCTTGTGCATGGTAACACATGACAGATCTGGGAGATAGAACAGCCAAGCTTCACCCTGCTGCCACACTAATGGTTTATAAATATCTTCTTCAAAGAGCCGAGATGGTGTGAGGGGTAGCATGGTGGTTATGGGCTCTGTTGTGGTGTAACATTGCAGACCCATTTAAGCTCTCAGCTTGCCTTTCATTCCCTGCCACGAGGACCCAAGAGCTGGCTGGAAGAGGGGTTAGGAAGTGCACTGCGGGACTCGAGATGGACAGCTGGGATGAAAAGGCTTCTGGCTGGCATCTGCTAATTCAAATCAGACAAACCAAGTCACCACAACAGCTACTGTGGTCATATTCAGCTAATTTTTTTACCAGTTTGGAACATTTATACAAGTGATACATTAATGCCAACATGTACGGATGTTACCTTTTTTTTTTCAATTCAACTTGCATAAGTCACAGAAGTTGTCCTACAATAGAAGTCTTTGTTTTCCCACATAAACACCTATATCCCCTGTGTGAGCGGTATTTGCATGTGATCAAAGGCTCAGCCCACTGCACCCTCCTTCTTTCTCTGACTATAGAAAACTGTTCCTCTGCTTCCCAGTTTCTTGTATTGCGCTGTGTTCACAAAAAAGAGCATTGCGGTTAAATTTTCTGTATGTCAGGGCTGTAAGAAGACATGTAGGGCTTTCAGGATCAGAGTCAAAGGACAAAAAGCCAAGCGTGTACAATGGTTCTCTGACTGAACTGTTGTTACACTCCTTAAGAGAGGAGGGGAAAGAACTAATAGGGTGAAAATTTACTGATCTCTATTTAGTTTTCACTGATGCGAGCTTTGTGAATAAAGATGATTATCAAAGGTTGTAATGGTAGTAATCTCATTTTAGATGATTTAATGTTCATTAAGTTGCTGTTATAAATAGTTCAGACTGTGAGCAGCTACAGGGTGTGTTATCTTTGACTCTGATTTAAGCGTACAATATATCACGCAGCGTTTGCCTCAGTGCTTTAGAGGCAACTGATCCTCATATTTACCTTTGCGTTGGCAGAATGCAGTGTCAGAGAGGACATGAAGGGTCATGGCTCTCCGGTTTTTATTGCTTCTGATGTTTATGTTTAAAGGTGTCTTTTTTCAACTGATACTGACACTCACTGGCTACGTTATTAGGTACAGCTTGCTACACTAAATGGATCAAATTCCTTGGCCAACTACACATTACACCTACAGGAGCTTTTTAAAGTTTTTGTGCTGACGTTAATGCCAGAGCAGGTTTGGAACTCGGCAGTTACTGAGTCAAAAGTTAAAATAGAAATAGTCATTAATAGAAATCATAACGCCAAAGATGTTGTTTGCCCCGTCGAGTCAATTACCAGCCAAACTGGAAAACATACGAGTATGACAGTGTGGTGGAGGGGATATAGTTATGTAGGTTTTAATTCTCACTTTTCTTGATAACCATAATGAGAAATGATCCAGAGTCATTTATCATGAATGAAGCTGTATTGTGAAATGTTGTGCATTCGCAGTAAAAGGTTCATCTGCATGTAAAAAAGCTGCAAAGGCGTCAAATTTTTTAACAAGATTTGACTGAATGGTGAGTCAGTACACGTCTTTTTGTCTTATTTAAATTCCTGGTGACCATTAATATAGTTTCGCCATTTTTTTTTACTATTTACATGTTGCTGGGTGAGTTAGTTTAAGATTTAAGAAGTTAGTACAGACTAAACATGCTGTAGAGCTCACATGAGGAAAATGCCAGCCACATTCCTCTGCTTTCAGGCTCCAAAGTAAACAGGCATAAGAGTGATGCCAGTTGTCTCATCCTAGTCAAATAAATAACTAAATAAATAAAGTTATGGCCCCTTAGTCTAAGTGTGCTGGCGATGTTATATTGTTTTATGTTTCTTTCATTGTTTTTAGTTGTGTCTGAGCAATCCAGTCTCATAACAAAGCGTGGTGTAATCATGAAAAAGAGATCTTTTTTGTGTGTTTATGGTATTTCACTACGAAGTATACTTTGTGTCAGAAAGCTTGAAGCTCAAGCAAACACATAAACCAACTAACCTGGTTGTTTTTAATCCTCGAATTTAATTAAGCCACGTTCTTTGAATTAACAACATATTGGGCGATATGGCCTAAAATCAAAATGATATTGTGCAGTTAAATCTGTGACTTGTATTGCGTTGAACACATGGGTCTACCATAGAGGTTGTAGAATGACTGATAGTGGCTCCATTTTTTTGATCCACATTGATGATGCATTTTTTTTTGTCACTCTGTCACCAGCTCTACCTCCGTCGCTGCTGCTTCAACATTTAAATCGTCCTCAGTTCACGTCTTTTAGTAGAGTCATGTGACTCCACCCCGTCAAGTCTGTAACGTAGCACAGCGCCTTAAAGGGACATGAACATCGCCAACCTGCACGTGCCTTTTCTTTCTTTTTTTAAATACCGAATTTACCGACATGGGCAAAATTTAAAAGTATCGCCCAGCCCTAACAACATATTTAAAATGATATGTGAAAAATACTGCGCGGGTCAATAATTTGGCTCCACCATTCAAAATAGCGCTCAATAATTTGGATTAAAATAAACATAACTGTGGTTTTTCTGACCGATTTGATTTGCAATTTAATCTTTTAAAGTCAAGCCCAGTTTAATCCTCAGTTCAACAGCTTTACATGAGATGGAGCATACCATGAGAAAACATAAAAAGATGGCAATAATCACTTAAACTTTAACTTAACATTAGGTTGGGTTAAAGTTAACCAGAAAACTTTAATACCATTTTAACTCCTTGGTCAGCCTGGCAGTTAGCTTAGCTTAGCTTAGCCTAGCCTAGCTTCCGCCTGCTTCAAATATATGGTTAATGCTTTAATCACAGTTCATACTTTAATCATAGTGGATAATATTATTTCTGTGTACATGGACCAGAATCCGTATGTAGAGGTTTCTCATGTGACATCATGTGGAATTTGTTCGAGAACTAGTTAGGAAAAACCAGAAACCTTGCTAAGTGAAAGTGATAGCAAAACGCGTGCTGCACCAAAATCCTTCTTTTCATTGTTTTGGTCACTATCAGATTGTTGTGGTTGCCTGATTATCAGAAACAGAAAACATTGACCTTAAAAAGCCCTGCAGCGCTGCAGCCAACAAAAAGTGCAGCATTTCCTTTTAAGGTACCTAGTCTCTGTTTCTGGTTTTCATCATACTTTTTAAAGTTTCACTCACAGAGTAGAGGATGCAGTTATTGTTGGCTACCAAAGCAAATGCAAAAAGGTTTTCCCGATCCAGTGGGGGTAGTTTGACCGATGGTTGCCAGATTGTGACGGACTGGTTTCTAGGCCTGTGTTAATGTTTACTTTCACCCGAATATTTCCACATTCACTCAAACTAAATTTAGTCCAGTGGGAAACAATGCTGCATGTTCGCAGCAGCCACCTTTCTAATGTGAGTGGGCCGCTGCATCTGCTACGACCTCAAGGTGAACAGTCTTCAGTTTTGCGTGTGTGTGTGTGTATATTTGTGTGTGTGTGTGCATGACTACACATGTGTCTGTTTTTGCATGTGAGAGTAAAATCATGCGACTTTGCTGTGAGAACCAGAGGGAGGTTGTGGGAGTTGGGAGCCATGTGTGCGAGGAGAATCAATTTAAACACAATCAAAAGTTAAGAGGGATTAAAGCTACTGTGATGAGATAGCACACTCAAAATGGTTTAAAATAGCTGCAGAGATTACACTAATGTAATCCAATTTAAAGGAGCCTTCCCCAAATATTTATTATTGAAGCACCATCTGCTTGAAGCCTGTAGGGTCAGTCCAGTATGCAGTTTTACACCAACAAGGCTATTTTGTTGTCCTACATTCCTGCTGGTCCTGTCTGTCAAAAAAAAATCAGAGAATAACCCATTTTTTTTTGGCTCAGTTTTAATCTTTGTTCATGTTTGTCCTCGTTTGACTTTAAAAAAATCTGGAAAATCTCTTTGCAATGGCTTTCTCACTTGCTGAACTCCTCGATAAAAGTAAAGCTCAAGGTCATTGAGATCTCTTAATCAGCCAGTGTAATGAAAGATTGTAATGAGCAAAAGGAGTCTAGTGTTTTAAATTATTTATGTTCATATTGTTTTATTCTGCATGGCCAGGCATTTGCACGGTCACTCTTAAGATTTTGTGGCCCCTCTGACCCAGATGAAAAGCTCAGTGCAGACTGAACATGCTATACAGCTTACATGAGCAGTGCTTCATCCAGAGCAGCTGTAAGTGCAAACATATGATCTCCATTTTAATTAATCATGTGTCACGCTATACATTATGGGAGATAACAGAAATTTGTCAGCTGCCACAGATGTTTTCATGTGGCTTTTTATTAAGATACTTGTGTTTGTTTATTCACAAAAACATGATTCCTAAGCAGGTTTCCAGAAGATTTTGCATGCTATTGTCACGGCTGACGAGGTGAGCCGTATGGAAGTGAAGAGAGGAAGGACCCACGAGCAGGCTCTGACTTTACTGAGAGGGAGCTTTATTCACAGTGAATATAAGCGATAACCACAGGTAGTAGAGTCATGTGAGCACCCCGTCAAGTCTTAAAGGGACATGATAAACCCTGCTTTAACTTGCCAGATTTCGTCGGCGCGAATACCAGGTGTGAACATCGTCTGCCCTGATAGCAGCTGGGGAGGACTATCCTCGTGTCGCTTTTTAGAAAAAAAATGTAGCGGGAATGAAACAGAACCTAAAGATGACCTACGACCTGAAACATGGAATCAGAGACGCAGGGAGACTAGGGAAGATGACACAGGGCAGAAATGTAGGGAGACAACATAGACAATCCAGCAAACAGCAGAAGAAAACACAGGGCTTATATATTCACAGGGGCAATCAGGGAATGGGAAACAGGAGGGAAACACAGCTGGGAGTAAACAGAACTGATGAGGCAAGGAAGCAAAGCAGAATACACTAACATGACACACAGACCTTCAAAGTAAAACAGGAAGTACACAGAGACAGCCTGGAGGGAGAAAGAGAACATGGAGGTGCACATGACGGAATGAGGAAGCACAGACACAGAGGGCGACTACACGAGGGAAACCGATTAAATACACAGGAAACCTAAACAAGAACACTGGACACTATGGAATAATAGTGTCTAACTACTCCCTACTGCTGTCAGACTCCACAACAAAGACTTCAACTGATCAAACACACACATCCACACATGTGCAATAGCAATAACACTAAGTGCATTACTCTTTTCTGGCATTGTTGTATTATACTCAATTGTATATAGCATTTGTATTCTATTTTATTCGATTGTATATAGTATTTTATTTTATTCTATTCTGTTGTGTACAGTTTCTTATTGATATCTTATTCCAGTGTTTTTCTCTAAATTTTCTATGTAACTTTGCACTGTCCACTGCTGTAACAAAACAAATTTCCCACGCATGGGACTAATAAAGGTTATCTTATCTTATAAACTAAGATACAAAGAGAACCTTAAACATCAACCATAATACAAAAGACACAAGGAACTCAAAACGCTGGGTCGAGAGACCCAGGATCCTGACAGTTATAATATATGTATGGTAACATAAAACTGGATACATAAAAATGAAAGTCTCATTTTAATCTTGTTTTCTCTTTTCAGGTATTATCATGTATAAAAAGAGTCGTTATTATTTATTTTTCTGTTTCTGGGAAACACCTGGTTATATCACCTCCAATATGGCAAATCTGAGCACACACACACACACACACACACACCCACACACACACACACAATCTTTGAGATGTTTACTCAACTGGCTTTTGGTGTCTTATTTTTTTCCTTTTCAGCTGAGGATATAGAGAAGTCCTACTAAATGAGATCCTGTTGACTCCTCGCTGTGGGTTTAAATAAAATAGGAATATGACTCTTGAAGACTTTCCAAACGCCGTTGGACCTTCTGGATTAAATTCTGAAAATCACTGAAAGTCACTTCACAGACTTCAAACTAACCATATTACAGCCGCTCCTTTTCAGATAATCATTTGTGGGAGAATGATGACAACATGTATCACATAATATAGGTATGCCTTACTAGAATGAAGTTGGGACACTTGCCCTAAGTTTCCTAGAGCATACACTTGCTAGCCACAGATTTTGGTACATATTGACCTGACTAGCATCAGGTTGCTGCAGATCCCCTTTTGCCTTAGAATTCTCTATAGAGCAGATTCAACAGGTGCTGGAGACATTCCTCAGATTTTGGTCCATATTGACATGACAGCATCACACAGTTGCAGCAGATCTCCTGTTCCCAAAGTAACTCCATTGGATTGAGATCTGGTGAAGATGGATACACTGTGGTCATAAAGGGATGGTCAGCATAATACTCAGGTATGCTGAGGTGTTTAAAAAATGCCCAGTTGATATGACAGGGCCATAACTGTGCCAATAAAGCATCCCTAGCATCTTCTTCTGCCACACTAGTCATCTGCATGCCTTCTATTGGATTCAATCCAGTCAATCTTTGGATGGACCGAATTGGCCTTCGTCTTTTCCTCCTGCCTGGCAGCTCCATCTTCAACACCCTTTGTCCCATAAATCCATTATTCCTCCTCTGCACATGTCCAAACTTTCTCACCCTTGCCTCTGTAACTTGTCTCCCAACTGCTCAACTTGAGCTCTCCTTCTGATGTACTCATTTTTAGTCCTGTCCATGCCGATCATTCCCAGTGGAATTCTTAACATCTTCAACTCTTCCATCTCCAGCTCGGCCTCCTGTTTTTTCCATTTTTTTTATCACCACCGTCTCCAAACCATACATCATAGCAGGTCTCACTACTATCTTGTAAACCTTCCCTTTCATTCCTGCTGCTCTCAGTCTGTCACAAATCACTCCTGACATCCATCTCCACCCACACCTCTCTGCCTGCACTCTCTTCTTCACCTCTCTTATACGCTTGTCTCTCGCTTAGGATGCTTGACCCCAGGTCTTTAAAATCATCCACGTTCTTTGCCTTCTACTTCTCGCAATTTCATTTATTCACCTGTCTCCTCTTCATTTACATACATGAAGTGCTCGCAGATTCAGCACCATATGATTTTCCATTTTCTGTTTTGTGTTGCTTCAGGGCATTTTCAGTGGTTTAAGGACAACAAACAACAGATTAAACTAAATATGGAAGAAGGTCAGTGGTTCTGACTGGCTCCTCCAGTTTTCTATAGATAAGAGTTGTATACATTAAATAGGTGGTTTAAAAATCTGCCTGTGTGAATTGGTGAATGTAACCTACAGCATAAAAGTTCATTGAATGGTTAATAAGATTGGAATAGTGATTAAAAAATGGCATGAAAATGTGAGATTGTGTTTACTGTCTAATTAAAATTAAAATATATCGTTTGTTAGGTCATTTTACAGCAAAAGCCCACCTCTGCTGTTTTGATTATGGAAAAGGGGGGGAAGAGGTGGAAATCAAGAGTTAATATCAGCCTCAGCTAAACCTTTAGCTCCAGAGAGAGACTCACACGAGGGAAAGACATGGGTGGAAGCAGAGATTACTCGGGGAGATAGAGTAAGGCTGGTTAAAGAGGATCAGTTTATCTTCACACAGGACTACATGGCTACCTGAGGGCTTGGGGGCGGAAGGCAGGGGGGCGACGTTTTATCCTTCACTTGATCATAACACAGCAAAAATAGGTTTGGATGCCCTGTTAGACATGCTAATTACACGTGTCTGAGTAAGTGAGGCACTACTTTGTGTATTTTTAGACACTTGCCGAGGCTGCTTTTTCAACATTTCGTTTTTATATAAGTCTGTGATTACTTACTTACTGCGTTGCATCTGTTTACAGTTATTTATTCATCTGCTGGGACTTAAATTTAGCTGCTCTAGCGAAATGATGGTTTCCACTGGGGTTTTATCTACCATCAGAGGATCTCTGGTTTCATATGAAAGTGCTTCCCCCTATGGACGACTGTCGGTACTACAGGAAACACATTTGGTCTCCTAATTGTGCTCCAGCTCCAGCATGCATGACATGGTTGACTGGGCTTGTTGTTCTGTTCTTTGTTAGTACAGTTTCGTTGCCATCTTAAATGCTTTTGCAGCTGAGAATCCACCAAGATGCCCCCCAGGAAAAATATTAGTAATATATTTTTTTAAATGTTGTTTATTCAAAAAGGAAAGAATCCTATTAGCAGAATCAAAGCGTGGCTAGGCTGAACAATAGCCTTTAGGAAAATATAATTAGGGCAAGGTTAGCTGAGGCTACCTAGTATCATTTCCTCCAGTATCCTCTTTTATTAGTAGCTTTTCCTGATTTTTTACCTCTGGTGAGGGATTTAAGTTGATTTATATCCATATCGACATGTTGAACAGTCTTTGTATCTGAGTCTGCTGACATACAGACACAGACAAACACACACACACACACACACGTATGCACATACACACACACACTCATCCCAGATGGAGACAGGCACGGATTAGTGAAGATTTTACTTCATTTAATAAACAATTGAATGACACAGTTCTGAGGATAAACCTGCTCAAAGAAGCACAAGAATAGTCTGGACTTAGAAGACTACAGGTTATTATCGTGCTTCATCACAAAATCTCTGTGTATCATTCAGAAATGCTGTTTGCATGCACTCCTGCTGCAAGCTCTCTGCACCCTAACCCTGCAGAAAAAAAGCTGGTCCTCTCTAATTGGGCCTTTTGTACACGCTGTATTTTGATCAGCGTACACTGAGCATGTGACAATTTAGAGAAGTCGGAGATACGCCACACAGCTACATCACAAACAAGACCATTTATGCAATAATATTACACAGTTGTTGCAGCACGTACATATTGCTTTATTGATGGGCATGATAGTAAAGACGATAGCTGGTGGAAATGAAATCGGAGAGCTAACAGGATTTGCGAGGGAAAAATCTATGTTTCAGATCTGAAAATAGATGATTTCGCTGTACCCCGGGCTGCTGTACATTACCAATCAAAAACAGGCTGATCTGACGGCTGATGCGGGCATGGTGGTGGTGATGATGGCGGCGATAAAGATATTAATCTCATGCATACATGCCCAATAGATGGCTTTACTCCTCAACATGGCTGGCACGAGCAAATGAGGAACAAGGAGGCGCGCTTTCTGATTAAAGGAAGAATGTTTTCCTTTCGTTTACGTGTCCCAGTATACATCACAGCTTTTGACATCTTTTCATGTGATGATGAAAAATAAAAGCAGGGTAGATCTCCCCTCAGTTGGTGACGTCCCTTTTATCTACAACCAACACTGTGTCCGCATTTTAGTATCCAGTATTTATGCGATTAGATGCCAACAGATGATGAGCCCCAGTTTGAGTATGAATGAGCAGCTCTGCTACATCTACTAATTGTTAGCGTGCCTCTGTGTAATTCATAAGTTTAAGGGTCTTATCAGTTTCAGTACTGCCTAGTTAAAGGTCAAGGTTCACCTGTGTATTTGCACATTCACCCAAAGGGAGATCAAACTGCACTGTCCCTCATGTGCACCATGTGATCGCAATCCAAAAAATGCGCCTGACATCAGAGGTGTTAGGGTTGAATGCAGGAGTCAAGTTGCTTTCTGCCATGAAAAATATTTCATAGATAATTTTCTTCTATCAAATGTTTCTGATTGCATCATTTGCAGGATCCACAAACAGGTTCAGCTGAGGTCACCCTAACCCCGTAACCACCCCGCAGTTTTGTAATTGAAAAGCCTACATGTTGCTGTGATGATCGTGACCCTGGTATTGGTGGGAGAAATGACCGTGTGTTACATCATATCTGTGTACAGCTGAGCTCTTTTGCTCACATGAGGTGAGAGGATTGAGTCTGAGATTGTTGAGGGATTAGTCAGCAGGACTTACCAGATTCAGAGATTGAGAAATTAAGGGATAGGAGCACCACATTTGCAGGGTCACATTGTCCCAGGAGGAATAAGAAAGCACTGAGTCACTGCAGGAAAAAGTGCATGTGAAAAAAAAACAAGTTCTGTTTCATTTTTTGGTGCTTTATACACGCACACACACTTTCCTCCTTTTCATCTGTGCCCCATTCAGCCCACCCCACACCACCACCCTCTGCCTAATTCTCCTGCCCCTGCATGGCTTCACTCTGGGAGAGAAGGAAGGCGTGTCTGCATGAACAGATGTGGGGATCTCAGCTGGATGTCTATGGATCATAACGCTGCCTCTCACTCCTCTCTGCTACACCCTGCCATCCATTTGAGCGCACGAGGGACACTTTTCACTGTTTCACTTGCAGCAGTTAAAGGATATAGCAGCAGTGGTTCTTTTTCACGTCCTTGGCTTTAGTTTTTTAAACCAAGCTCCAAACTGGAGACTCAGACGGAGACCAGCTGCTGGGATCAGTTGATCCAGCTTCAGGTGTCTGGTTCGGGTGACTGGGCACCCTGTGAGTTCAAAAAGATCTCTTTTGTTTTTTCATTTCTCACCTCCTATCATCATTCCACCTCCTTCTTCTCATCGTCTTTGGTTTCTTTTCTATGTGCAAATGTATTTAAGAGTTTAAGAGGAAGCATTTTCCAACCACATCAGCTTCATCTGAATGTTAACAGTAGCGAGATAGTGGACACTTTTGGTTGATGATTTTAAGAAAGTACCTAAAATTAGTTTGAGATAAGCCAAAATTCTACTTTCTTTATGTCTTAAACCTTTATCAGATGAAGAACCAAATATAACGTTTTAATTTGCATCTTAACAATGAAACATTGCTGGTGTGTGGGTGTGTGGGGGGGGGTCACATGAGTGAAAAGAAAAGCGTTAATATCCTCCAATAAAAATAAAGGGTTGAAATTTTAATGTATTGATACGAAGGGTTAAGATTTGTTTTCTCGTTCGCCGTTTGCTCGTTTCGCATGCAGAACAGTATAAAGTGATGGAAAGAGACTTAATCTCCTGTAGTGTAAATCTTTTATGAAGACTAAATTTGAGAATTTAGAGGCTGGATGTGTGGTGATTTAGATCTTTGTTGTTTTGCCACCACTAATGTAAGCTTGTTTTGCCATAGATAATAACTTAAGAGATACTGATTTAAATTAAAATTGTCAAGAGTGCTCAGATCAGAGAAACTAAAGTAGTAATCTCCACCTTCTGCAATGTTATCATTGAGTTTTTACTACATATGAAGATGTTACAATGAAGCCATTAAGTCTTTTGACGATTTTAGTTATTGTTTTTGTGCTATTCAAAAGTTTTTATGCCGCTAATTTTGGTTCATCCAGTTTAAAGAACGATGAGCGTATGCCACTTATGCCACAGTTTACTAGTCCTCCTGTTCTAGTCCTGGCAAGATTTTAGTGACACTTACTTAAAAATACACAACTTGTGTTCAAGGTCAACTCACATTTGTCATATGATGGGCAATGACCTGGGAATTGTGAAGGATCATGAGATGGATGAGCTGCTACGTCTCTGATGTTCTGGTTTCCTGATTAGTTCTTTTCATATTGAAGTGCAAAGCAATTACTGCGAAGAAAGATGGTTAAAATCACTCAACTAATATCTCTTACATGGCCATGACGATGGCAGACATTTACAGAACAAAAACAAAAGAAAACTTGTTATTGATATTCAGACAACTTAAAATAGAATCAGGGTGATTTTTATACCAAAGTATTATTAAAAATTATTGCTTCAGCTTCTTATATCAGTGAAAATCAGTGCTGCTTCTCTCTGCTTAATGTTATTATGTGAATATCTTTGATATCTTCCATAACTGCAAAATAATGATCACTTGTTGAAGCCCTGCAAAAAAATGGATTCAATCTAATCCCCAGAAATAAGTCGAATAAAACAAACGCAGAAGTTAAACTGACTTATTGTATTGCCATAGCAACCTGGCTTTCTGCAAAAAGCAGTCAAGACTGCTGTTCAGCTGCTCCGTCGAGGTCATAATAAGAAGTGCTTTTTAAACCCTTGTTATCACTGTTTTGGTTCCAGGTGACACAAAGAAGGTGGAGTTCCCCAGAAAAGAGATGGAGGTGGTACAAGGCCAGATGGTGGTGTTACAAGCGTGGTACAGCCCCAGCGGAGACATTTCCAAAAACTCTGTCATTTGGTACTTCTCTGGGAACGAGTCCAAGCAGGTGAGAAGGGCACAGCCGAAGCAGTGTAACGTTGTGCTGAATAGCTGCTCTGACCTCTGGTGCAAAGACAATCGAGAGCCTCTTTAAAGAGATTAGAGTAAAGTACAGTTTGCTGGTTGGTTCTCTGGCTAGCGCTACAGAAGCTTTACATCTAATGCAAAAACTATTAGAGCTCAAACAACGAACTGAACTACTTTGCGTAGATTATTTTCTATCGTACAATATCAGTTTAAAGACTGTATTTAAAGCTGTGTTTAGATCTTCTTATCGTTTAATTTAAGCAAGAGGAAAAGAGTAATGTTGCATTGCATGACAATGTTACATTCTGACTAACCCGTAGTGATTTGTGAAACATGTTGATATGTAGAGATTAGGATTATTTCTAAAACCACTGATGGTGTCTAATTCATAGTGGAAGGAAGAAGGGGTGGGCGTTAGGAAGGAAAATATGCCTCTAATGACACTTGAGCCCTACATTGTGCTGTACCTCTCTTACGCAGCACACGCTGCTAGTGAACTTGCATATGCCTGCACATGCACTATGTTTGTGTGTGTTTATATGATTAATATAATCTAAACAGTTTCCGATGCCTGTGAGATTATCTCAAACAGAAAATCAGGCTAAAATTCAACATCCACCATCTGTACATGCCAGGATTATCTTTATGAAGGACATGGTAATCTGCACATCTTAATATCAAGCAGAATTCAAAAAATGTTTCATTTGAATGAAATAATCCATATCGATGTAGTGATGTCTGTGTTTCTGTGGATGTGTTCTCTTCGTGCAGGTGATAAACTTTAGCTCAGGTGAGGTCGGACACGGTCAGAACGAGTTCACAAAAAGAGTGGGCTTCAGTGTGGCCATGCCCTCGGCCAACCTCTCCATCTACATCAATAACACCCAGGAATCCGACTCTGGTCGCTACATGTGTATTGTCATCATCCCCGGAGCTCCTGGCATTTCTGGGGAGATGAGCCTTAATGTCAAAGGTAATGGTCCGCAGCGTCAGAGGAATTTCAAAGGTTAGATGTAATCAGAAAGTCTGCAGTGCAGCTCACACATTTCCTCGGATTTGGAAGTTCAGGCGAAGTAAATGCTAAGCATATTTTAAAGGATTTAGGATTAGACCAGTCTGTCAAAAATCATATATTTATATGAGAAAGCACTGTCCACATAAAACTCATCTGCTGTTTAGGGATTCGCTGGGCTCTCAGGTTGTTATGTCATCCTCCAGCAGCAGATTGAAACTTACTTTTTTTTGCGGCGTGGCTACTGCCCTGAGACATTTCCACATCGCCGGCACTGCATTACAACCATAGAAGTTCAGTAAATGGGGCTGCTGGTGTAGCTTCTTATCACACATGTTTTAAATCACTAACATTATCTGTCCCTCTGCCCAGTCCCTCCTTCTCCCCCAGTGTGCACCATGACAGGGAACCCAGTGGTGAAGGGCAATGTGACTCTGAGCTGTAAGTCCAGTCATGGAAAGCCTGTCCCTCAGTACAAATGGACCAAGGCTGCACCCATGTCTGAGGTCTTCTTCTCTCCAATGCAGAGTGAGTATTTTCCCAGCACGCAATGCCTAAACTTAAATGACTTGTGCCCCCCCCGCCTGCAAAAACAACTCTCCACCCACTCCATATTTTCTCACTTGATGTCGTGTTCATCCTTTCAGGTTATGTTTGCCCAGGTTTTGCATCAGCACTGAAAAAAAAGTCCCCACCGAGCAGTGTGCTCTGGTGATTATACAAGGACCTGTTTCACAGGCATCATACTGTGGCAGGGAAAAGCACACTGATCATTTCAGGTTCCTGCTGTAGTTGGTAGTTTGCTGTGGTGTTTCACTGATGCAACTGATGGAACAGAGCCATCCTTAAAGAAGCTGGTTTCACTTTGGCTTTACCTCAGCGACATGGGTTCACAATGTCTCCCATTAAAGATGAATGTCTCAGAGGTAAACATGGAAATACCTGAGCAAAAGTGTTTTTATTTCTATTATTCATTAACTTAGTGTTCCACAACAGGAGGAGTTATTCAAACTAATTTCCAGAAATAGTTATCATACTGAGAATGCAATGGGATAGCGGGAACTCTTCCAGTATGTTGGACCAGGTCACTTTTCCATATTCCGCTTAATTTTCTGACTGTGAATCTCTAGATGCTGTTTTCATGCTGTGCAGGTGTCAAAAATGAAAGACCAGAGGAATTCATAGCCTTACAGAAACTGTGCAGCAGTCAAAGACAAGAAGGGAAGAGCAAGTGCTTTGATGCCCTTTTCCCCAGTATTTTGCCTCTCAGGCATCACACCAAGGTGTTTGGGTTGTTTGAAGCCTGAGAACAGGACAGGAACTAAACAAGACCAAAGAAAAATAGCCTCTGCTTGGGTTTAATGTTCTCCTGAGACTTTCTAAATAATATCATTATTAATCATAATCCATAACAGAATGCAAATAGGTCCATAATTTGTTGTGTAGGGCTGTTTTATAATTTTGTTTTGTTTTTGAAACTGCACGCCATCACCCTGGATTTTTAAGTGAGACATTCAAGATGTGGTTGAATTGCAAATTCAGCTATTTAACAAAAACTTTGGATTAACTGTTGAGGAATTACAGATATTTTTTTTAAATAGTCTCCCGTTTTCAGAAGATCAGATGCTGTGTTTCCTCCCTTAAGATGCTCTGCTAAGCCGTTACTGCTGCCACCTTCAGTTGTTGCTTGTTTGCGCCTCTCAGCCTCACATTTATTTTCTATATCCAATTTTGTTGCCTTGCAATACTCTTGGGATGCTTTTGCAGTTTGCTTTGGGTCATCATCCATTTGCACTTTACTGCCTGATCAGTTTTGCAGCATTTGGCTGAATTTGAGCAGAGAGTTTAGCAGCAGTCACATCATCAAAAAACACTAGTGACCCACTGCCCATGATATAATATTGTCTCCACCGTGTTTGACAGATCATGTGGCATGCTTTGGATCATGAACTGTTTCGCGCCTTCTCCATATTTTTATTTTCCTGTCATTCTGGTACAAGTTAATCTTGGCTTGATCTAGCCATAAAACTGCTTGTCAGGTAATTGATGAAACTATTTTAAGCCTCTGAAAATAGAAGACTATGTATAAAAATGGCTGTAATTCCTGAAGAGTTCATGCTAAATTTGTTGTGCAACCCTTTAAATTAAAGCTGAAAGTCTGCTATCTAACTGTATCTTTTAAAAAAGGGCCAACAGTTGTTATTATGGTCACATCCGATACATATCTGATGTTTTAGAAAGCGACTGCTGTTTGAATGATCATGTCACATTAAATCCGTCTTTTACGTAACTGACACAAGACAGACGCCAATTATCAGCGCCGGAGAAGCGCCCGAGAAGACATCGTGAACGCTTCCTGGCCATCCAGTGTAGATGTCAGTGAAACTGTTGGGAAGACAACGTTGGAGAAACGTGAACATTTTATTTGTACTGTATAATCTGCAGATTCTGACAGAAATCTGCAACTATCCTTTGAAGCACCGCTCCTCTAAAACAGCAATAAGGATAATTATTAGGCCATATGTAAATAACAAAATAACTTTATAACTTAAAGCAAAATTGGGAAACGTAAAGTCCGAAACAAGTCTTTATATTAAGGGCCATCAGTCAAACAATATTGTTTGCTCTGGGTCTAAACAGAGCGCGTTGTATGTGACGTCTTCTTTTGCGCATGCGGGCCGCTTTGAGGGTTCACACTAGAGCGCGTTTGCTGTCGCATTTTATTTGTAGTGTGAACAAGCAGACAAAAAAATCGGATTTGATCAAAAAATCGGAATTGAGCATTAAGACCTGCAGTGTGAACGTAGCCTTAGTTAATCAAGTTTCAAAGTTTAGCAGAATCACACATTGAAAAATAACAACTGGGAAAAAATAACCTGCTAACAGAAATAACAGAAACCTTGCTCATCTCAGTTTTTCCACAAACACATAGACGACAACTTGAATATGCAAGAACCAAATCACATAATCCTGCTGAGTTCAGAGAATTGTTTTATTGAAGTGATGAAAGTGAATTGGAACCATGAGGACAATTGGATCAGCAGTATGTCATGGGTCAGATGGTCAAAGCCTGCCAAAAAGACCATAAGACGTGGAGATTTGGTACTCTGTTACAGAGCAAAGCATCTTAGATCATTGGAAGAAAGCTGTACTTTCTTAATGATGAGTTTTTCTGGGAAGACGGCGACCCCAGCACTTCTAAATGTTAAAACACTGGTTCAGGAAACATGTCCCCGGATTTAAATCCCTTTTAAAATCATCAGTGAGATTTAAGCAAAACAGCTGCAGCACAAAAGGAAAGGAATATTAGTGAATTCAATATTAGTGAATATGAGAATATTAGGAGCAGAACACAAAAGACAGGAACATTTGTCAGAAACGATCAGAAACGTATATTAACCATTATGGCAAAATGCACTGCTTGATCGTCACAGTATCACACACAGTCAGTTAAACCTCAGGCATATCAGTCTGTCCAGTTAGGAATGATAGATCATTGTGAATACATTTAATGCAAATAAAAGAGGGTTTTACTTGTAGTGGCCACAGATTGTTGCTCTCTCCTTATCCCTCCTGATTGATTTTGCTCTAGTTTTGTTTTGTGTTAGTGCCCTTGTCACTACTGGCCAACAGAGTTATTTGCATCTCTCATGACAGTCTATCAGTCATTACATGAGGACATAGACAGAGCCGTAGAAGTGCATCAACAAGCAGGACTGGTATATGCTCCTTTGTGCGAGGAGGAACAGGAGGACCGTTGACAGAGCCCTACAGAACGACCTCCAATGGGCCGCGTATGTGCATGTTTCCGAGCAAATTGTCAGAATCAGACTGCATGAGGGCGGCATTAGTGCCAAATGTTCTTTAGAATGTCCTGTGCTCTGTGCATCTGCCAAAAAACAGCAGAACTGGTAGGACTTTTCTCTCAACAGATCACAGTATGTTCACACTGAGCAGATGTGGATGGTGTGAAAGAGTCGGAAGATGCTGTGGCGAATATTGTAATGCCTGCAACATCATCTGGGAAATGAATGGGCTGCATGATGTCAGTCTGTGTCAGTGAACACATGCTGCACTGAAGGATGTCAATCCCTATCATCTATCACCTCCTGTTCCTCCTTGTACCAAGGAGCAGATACCAGTAATGCAGCTCTCCTCCTTGTAATGATCCATTTCCTAGTATCTCCTCCACACTCTTGAGACTGTTCTGGGAGACGCAACAAAACTTCTTGCAATAGTACACATGGATGGGGATGTGCTCTCCTGGACGAGCTGGACTGCCTGTGCAACCTGAATGGACTGCAGGTACTGTCTCATGCAAAAGTAGCAGCAAGATCACTAAGAAAAAGCAAAATTGCAGAAAAATCATTCAGAGTGTATAAAGAGAGAGTAATGGTCTGTGGCTACCACATGCAAAACCATTCCACTTTTGTGATCCTCTCCAGTACACCTGTTGTCACTTTCATCTGAACCACAGCAGGTGAAATGGATTCACAGTGATTCATGATTCCCAACTGAACAGATTGACCCTGTCGAAGTTTAATTATGTGAAGATGTTTTGTCTTTGTTCACTACAGTGTAGTGAATAAATAAATATTTTCATTGAGTTTTATTGTTTACACCGGCAGGATAAAGGGGTTGAATAATTTTGACTGCAGCTGTAAATGTTTCAAATGGACTTCAGAGAGAGATCCTCGATCGTGGCGTGACGCACAGTGTGAAATCCTCTTTACTGAATGAGACACACAGCATCCTCCTTTCAACGTGCTGCACAAGCGCAAGAGAGAAAACAGGAATTTCTGTATTATTTTTCACGTCTGTCGCCAGAAAAAGAAAAAAAACGAAAGAAAGGAAAAAAAGACACCATCTGTTTCTGAGCAGTAGGACTTTGGCTGATTGATTGAGTATTGACTTAACTGTTCTGATCTCTGGCTTTCATCTCTTTAAGTCCTCAAACTCATAACATGAAAACTACTCCCTTTGATTGTGCATCCTCTCACATGCTTTCAACACTCGAGCTCCAACCCTGCGCTCATCTTTTTATGCACACTGATATATGCTAACTCTGTGACACTTGAACTTTACTCTGCCCATCACTGCTTATCCCTTTAAGCAGTCTCTCTCTCCCTCTCTGTTTTTTCCCCTCTCTCTGCTGATCCTCTCGCCGCACGTCTCATTTCCTGTTGGCCTAGGTGCCTAATCTAACAAGCCCCATGTCATTACTTGATCAGCCCCTCTAAGAAGCATAAGTTGGATTTGGGACAGAGAGTGCAGCACATCTTGCTACCCCTCCCTTCAATTTGTACCATTCCTTCTCTACCTTTCATTTAAGCTCACTTTCTTTTTCATCTTTTTGTAAAAAAAAAATTGAAAGAGTGGAGAGCCTGCCCCCAGAACATGCTTGTCCTTGGGTTCATGGGTAAGGGCTTTCATTCATACATTTTTCAGTTATTCCCCATACTCTTTCTCACCTCTACCTGCAAGAATAATTATGTTTGTAGAGTCAACATGGCACTCCTTAAGCTCTAAGAAAGCTTTAAAGGAAAAGAAAAATCAACCCATTTGTAATAATGCTTATAATAGTATTTTTTATAATACTTACAATAATTATTTTTTAAAAAAAGACTAGATTCAAACTCTGTAAATATTAATTATAAAACCACTCAGTTGTCTTTATTTTAACCATTTGGAATTGTGAACCAGTGTTTTATGTTGTAATCTTTCCTGAGTATTTCCATGACAAGCAGGGGTTAAAGTGGGCCGGAACAATCTGGAACAGCATTCCTGCACCTTCAGTTAATGAGGAATTAAATCTGACAGACAGATTATTGTACAGTGGTGAAATTTTTTTTGCCCCTTTCCGGATTTCCTGTTTTTTCTATGTTTGTCACACTTAAATGTTTCAGATCATCAGACAAATGTAAATATTAGACAAAGATAACACAAGTAAACATAAAATGCAGTTTCTGTGTGAAAAAATAAGAAATAAAGTAATTGAGATCTCTTAGTCTGGTAAGGTTTATAAAGCCATTTCTAAAGCTGTGGTACTACAGTGAGAGCCATTATCTACAAATGGCAAAAACATGAATCAGTACTCTAAGACCACAAGGATGACTCATCCAAGAGCTTAAAAAGACCCCAGAACAACATCCAAAGAACTGCAGGCCTCACTTGGCTGAGTTATGGTCAGGTGTTCATGACTCCTCAATAAGAAAGAGACTGGGCAAAAACTACCTACAAGGCCAAGTTCCAAGATGAAAACCACTGCTTAGCAAAAGGAACGTAATGGCTCAAATCAGTTTTGGGAGAAAACATCTTGATGATCCCCAAGACTTTTGGGAAGATGCTCTGTGGACTGACAAGACAAAAGTTGAACATTTTGGGACGTGTGTCCCATTACATCTGGTGTAAAAGTAACACCGCATTTCAAAAAAGCAGAAAAGGAGAATGTCTAGCCATCTGCTTCTGACCTCAAGCACACTTTGGTTCTGCAGCAGGACAATGATCCAATAAACACCACCAAGTCCACCTTTGAATGGCTTAAAAAAAACAAAAATGAAGCCTTCGGAGTGGCCTAGAATTCAATTGATATGCTGTGGCATGAGCTTAAAAAGGTGGTTCATGCTCGAAAACTCTCCAATGTGGCTGAATTACAACAATTCTGCAAAGATGATTCTGCCAGAATACCTCCACAGTGCTGTAAACTCAGTTATTGCAAACGCTTGATTGCAGTTGTTGCTGCTAAAGGTGGCCCAACCAGTTATTAGGTTTAGGGGCCATTTACTTTTTCACACAGGGTCATTTTTTTCACTTAATAATAAAGGCTTTCATTTAAAAACGAGATTTTGTGTTAACTTGTGTTATCTTTGTCTAATATTTACATTTGTTTGATGATCTGAAACATTTAAGTGTGACAAACAGAAAAAAAGAGGAAATCGGGAATGGGGCACCACTGTATATCACTATTGAATGAGTTCATTCTTCATGTGCTGCAGGCTGTCAGGGGCAGCTTGGTGGTACTTACTCAGTAACAAGAAAAAAACTGACATCCCAAGGCCCACTTACACTTTCAACACATCCCTTTTTTGTTGTTGCAGTGATCCATTCATGGTGCAGAAGTAAATAAACTGAAGTGAGCACAAACAGAGTAACATTTTTTTAAATGGAAGGTAGTTTTAAATGCAACTTTTTAATCAACTTAACAAATGTCACCAAACACTCACAACTGTTTCTGTGCAGTTTATCAAAAAGTGGACAGTTGCTGTATTTCCCAGGGAAAGAAAAAATGTTAATGTGTGACAGTGACAGAGGAAGAAAGGAAACGAAGATCAAAGGTTATTTTCAAAAGTAATCATTGTTCAGCGTGTGACATTTTTATGGACTAGTAAGTTAAAATTTACGTGTAATGTTCTGATTCATTTTAGAGTGCTTAAATAAAATTTTGGATCTGTAGGTGATGTGTTGCTAAATTATGTTTTTGTGAAATGTCTTGCAAAACAAATTTAAGTCATTTAAATTTTAAGAAAATACTGTTCAGACTAGTGCAGGGTACACTGGTTAGTTTACAGTAATGCAGTGCGCTTGACTGGTTACAGCTAGGGCAATGTTACTAGGTTACATCAAGGGTAGCAGACATCAAGGTATAAACAAATCAGCCATATAGCCTGTGTAACATCTGCTTAGATATTGTTGAATTCAGTTGGTTGCATCATCAGAGAGAGCAATGAATATCAGAGTAGAAACCCAGGTCAGCAGATCACAGGTTGTACACAAGGAAAAACCTACTGGAGCTTACAAAACAATGTCTTATGTGCCCTTTTTCTAAGTGATTCTTAAGACTAAGACCCTGTCTTGGTGTTCCCCACCTGCCAAATCCCACTTTAACCCCTCATGACAAGGATTTTTAAACTTACAAGCCTCATTAATATTAAGCAGAAGGGTTGACTTTGTCCTTTAAATCTTTGCAGTATGTTGTGTTAGATTTAGCTGTCATCCCATTGCAGTTTTTAACTGTGTACTATAAGATTATGTTAATTTATTATTTTGTAGTTAAGCTATGATGTGGGTTAGTAAATAAATATGAATATAGTCAATAATAACCCTAAATTGTGTAAATTTAATATGCTTTCATATTTTATTACGTATATATGAATATTTCACATGTGAAAAATGTGAATGTTTTTCTTGCAGATATGGATAAAAAAATATCTGTATCACTTTCAGTCACGGTTTTAGCTTTCATGGTTAGCGAGTTAGCACACAGAATAACTGACTTAATCCAAGAGGACCTAAATATCACTCATTAAATCTTAAAGTATATATATATATATATATATATATATATATATTGAACAAAATCTTATACAGTCATTGATTTAAAAAATGGTTAATATTTGATAGCTAGCTAGTAGCTAATTAGCTTTAGCTTGATGTGCTGGAAATCTGTTCAGCAGCTAGTTTGAAACAGAGTAACTGTAAAAATCAAAGGAATTGTTCAACTGTTTAAACTCATTAACTTGATATGTAAACTTTGTAACCATGCTATACAGTTTGTAGTTTAGTGTGCTATAAATAAATGTTTATTAATAGCAAAATGTAAAATTAGTAGGCTACAATACGAGTAATTAACAGTTTCTGCTGGCAATAGTTTTACTTATTTAGCTAAGTAAAACTATTATTATTACTATTATTATTATTATTATTATTATTACATATTGTCTGTTCACTGTAGCTTTTTTTTACAGCATATATGCTGTGTAAAAGTCTCAAGTCAACACTCATTTAAAAAAACAAAAAAGAAAAAAAAAATAGCCTCCAAGGAGCCAGATGTTCTAAGTTCTCCAGGCTTTATAAAGGGTTTAATAAAATATATTTTTTTTATAATTTTATAAATTAATTTTGACCACCTTTTTAGCTATTTAACACTAACCTATGACTTATTCAAGCATAAAAGAGGCACCTAAAGTCTAGGAGATTTATGGTGCAGAGTGCAAAGATGTCAGAATACATTATATTATTGTAAAAACCAATTTTTTCCCCCTATATACTGTATCTGTTTGAATATTGTTACTGCAGCCCAAATACTCTTGAGACACTCCTCATACTAAGGATATCATATAAACATAGGCATGAAATTAATAGATATATGAGTGAATAAACAGGGAAAGGTGTCTTTTATGCTTGTGTTTTCGTTGTGCTTCTTACTTACTCGAAATGTTATCAGCTTATCACTGTTTACCCCTTTAGGTCAGAATTAATGTTAATACCCTTTACTGACATCCAAACTAAACGTGTTTGTTTACAATGCTGTGCAAACTAATCCTGCATTGGATGGGCACATATGCCATGTGAGGTAGCTGACTATACCATTAGCTGCAAAGTCTGCCAATTTCCATGAGTCACATGTCATGTGTCAAGGCTTTGACAAATGCTGCTCATTGACCTTGCAGTGATGGCAGCATAACATCAGTAATGGTCCCATCTTGACATAAAGTCGCACTTACTGTAACATCAGATCCCTGCAGCTCTGTTTCCACGGGGATCTGTGATCACTGTGCAGGCTTGAAATCGCTCCAAGCTCCAAACGAGTCAGCTGATACGCGGCTAATCTGTCACAATTAGGTTGGGCCCTTCACAGCTGGTTTTTTAGGCCCAGGGATTAAATAATGACAGCAGGACAGGTGCACTGTAAAATATAACTTGTTGTTTCAACTTAAAAATATGAGGTAAAGGGCTGCCTTAAAATTTTAAGTTAAGTCAAGAAATAGAGTTTGTTCTTATAACACAACCAATTGTTATCTTAATGAAAAATCACATGTTGTCTAAACTTTCGTCTTAGTTTAGTTGACTGAGATTTGTTAGTCAGTTCAACTCCTTTAATTGTCATTTTACTTGGGAAAACCCTTTCAGCTAAATTAAAATAATCTATTGTTTAAACTCTTGTCCTAGTTCAGTTGACTTGGGTTTTTAGTTAATTCAAATGCTTTAGTAGTTCTTTTAACTTAGAATCTATTTTAGCTTAACTAACATAATCTGTTAGCTAAGTTGATTTAAGTTTATTAATTAACTGAGCTCCTTAAGGTAGCTGAGTGAACTTGTAAATCAGTTTCATTTTAATTATCAGAGTTGATTGACTGGATGTAAAGAAAAAATGTGTATTAAACATCTTAAGTTTTGTTTTGTTTTTTAGCTTTCTAACATCCATTTCAGCAAAACTACCTGTTAGGTTTATCTTAGATCTCAGGTTTAAATACCTACATTCCTTTAAATTAATTTTCTGTTGTTTACAGAAAAAAAAAATAGAACCCCACAGATTCCATTAAAGTCT